>NW_027104827.1:82366-100691 GCF_000696795.3 Halyomorpha halys | reverse complement strand
TTTTTTTATATTTTCACTACATGCACGTTTCACTAATCATAATAATTATGAAAGTAACAACCCTTACTTTTTTAGTCCTTAGTACAATTATAAAAACATTTTTCTCAAGAAGCAATGGAAATATTAAAGTAATAAATGTGTTGAAACACACACTTTTTTTATTTGCAATAAGAATATATATTGACTTCAACTTATAAATTATATTTCTAAAAAAATGAGGAAAAACATGTGTGATATATGGTAATAAACAATTTGGTTTTATGTAAACCTATTAAGATACATAAATAGATTATTATAAATCAATGTTGAACCAAGTCTAATTAAATGTTATAGCCAAATATTAAGAAATAATTTTCTTGGAAAGAGGTCAGGCAAATATAATATTTACTAACAAATAATCTTTTATTGGCGTTTCCTGAAGGCGCACACTCACCTCAGGAAAAAGAAAATTTTAATTTATGGAATAATGCTATACCATAACTTTTATATTTAGGAAGGTTGAAACCTAAAATGTTTGGTTCAAATCCTATTTGGTCTCGCAAACTTTTCTTAGTATTTTATTACGTTATGTCTCATTATTATTTTTTCAATCTTTCTAATACATTACGTTTAAATAATTTATAGACCATTTTATTTCAATTATATATTACATTTTTGATCCAGCCTATCTAGACCAATCTCCAAACTCTGGCAAAAGAAGCATAATTTTCTAGAGTTTTAGTATAAAGTGCTCTAAAATTAACTACCTTATTTACTTACACTGAAAATAATAATTTTAATGAACAGTTACATATAAGTTATTAATTAATTAATTGAGTTTCATCGAATAATAATGTAAATTAGTGAGTGATTAGCCATTCTTCAACAGGGGCAGTTGAAAACATCAGTGGATGAAGGGCTTTCGGGGGGGGGGAGGAGGGATAACAATCCAGGAAAAAAAGAGTTATTAGTTTTGAAGAATATTTCAAACACTCCTTTCTAAGTACCAATTTTTTTTTTCTAAACCTAAAAATTTACTAGTTTTTGGAAGTTAAAAATTGAGTTTGGCTATCTAAAATAGGAATAAATAAGCATTAAAATTCAAATTTTTCGTGATTCATCCATTCTTCTTAAATTGTTACTTTCTTTGTTTCAGATGTAAAAATTATTATTATTTTTTACTTACCTTTATTTTTTTCTACTAAGATTCACAAATGTAAAAATTAAACAACTCGTAAATATTCACCGTAAACCTTTTCACTTACTATATTTATACCTCCTTTAGTTTCCTGAATTTTTTTTTCCAGTTCCCTCTAAAACAGAAAACAAAACATGAAATAGTAAATTGCATTACGTATTTGTTACATAAATCAGGTGAGATATAATCTTTTTCTACCGTTGATTCTTGAAGGTATACAATGAGATAATTAGCTGAGGTTTGAATATAAATAAATAGTATTTATATGAGCTTATTAATAACAAGATGAGATTTTTTTTTTTATAAAACAGGGAATAGATTGCTGTATAGAATAGAAATAATAATTAATACAGATATTATTGGTTTACCATTAGTCTAGTCAAGTAACACAAAAAAAGAAGAAAAAAAACAGTCGAACTCAAACATTCAAAAAATAAAAAGTATTATATCCTTAAAAGTTCCATTTATCAGTGCGTCGGGTTCTGATATGAGAGGAATGGTAGTATAAAAAATCGTCTAATTCATCAGTTTTTTCGGTTCTACCACAAAAACTAAGAGGCTTTTTGAATAATTTGTTCTTAACAATGTAAGTATAATTAATTATAATACAGACGTATTATCAGGTTTATCATTATATTTGTACCTAGAAAAGTATTGGATTTGGTAACATGTTTTGTATACAAAATTAAAGTATATTACATTGCCTATTAAAGTGTTTACATAACTTTTTTTTCTTAATACAGTAGTTTTTGAGATATGAAGCCAGTTATTTTTTATAACAATATCCAACATTTCAGAGGTTAGCAATTGACAAGCCCTATTTCTCCCCTAAGAAAAGAAAAAGTTATATGACCACTTTTATAGGAAATTAATTGTACTTTATTTAGATGGTTTAAAAACATAAGTTACATAACCATATTGGTGGTAAATGTAATATAAATTAATTAATTAAGACTAATGTTTTCAATAAACTTCTTAGTTTTGGAGATATAAACGTAAAAAATGGTAAATTATACATTTACACCCTTTCACACCCAAATTAGCAGGCATAAGATTTAATTTTCTAAAGTTCAAAATTAATTTGACCATACATAAACGTAAAAAATGGTAAATTATAGATTTACACCCTTTCACACCCAAATTAGCAGGCATAAGATTTAATTTTCTAAAGTTCAAAATTAATTTGACCATACCTTCATTCTTCAATACAGAATCTCATTTTTGCAGACAGCTGCGATAATTTCACTTATCTAATGTTCTTAGTCACTTATCTGTTTTATAATAGTCAAAAAACGACATATTATATCATTGATAGAGCTCAGCAAATTACTCAGATCTGATCTTATCGTCAAATTGTCTTAGAAATGCTCTGCCATTTTTCGAACTAATCTAGTTTCTGGAATCTTCTTTGACGTGGTTAAAACTTTGGACAACCTCTTAGACGAGTCGAAGGTAATCTTTCACAAAGTTTTTAGCTGTTCCTTCCTCGAAGTTGGACAAAAAGTATTGGAAATAAAATACAGAACAAAAATAATTACTTGTGAAGAATATAGAGATATCTTTCTACAATATATATATACTACTTTTATCAAAAATAGTTGAATGCCGATGAAACTATTTAATTTAAAGAACCAGTACATTCTAACATACTACTTAATAAATAAATATCGAAGAATTAGAGGCAGAAATTGAAGGGTTTGCTGTAAAGAGAAAAGAAAAAAAAAAAAAACAAGTTTTCGTATTTATCAAAAACTATAATTATGAAAATTAAACATTCTGAGTGATGTAAAAAATAGTTTTTAATCGATTTTTTCAACCATCTATGTATTAGGACAATATTTGCAGTCAATAATGCAGCTATAGACGATGTTAAATGATTTAAATTATTAGAATTACATATTTTTTTCACACTTAAATTGAATTATAAATTGTTTAACCTACGTTTAAGAAAATGATTTCTGGAAAAAAAAATTACCATTTTAATATTTTATTTTCTTATAACTAACTATAAGTGAAAGAGTCCGATAATTTCATCGGTTGAATAAAATGAGAACTATTACTAAAATTACAAAGTTTTGTTACAAAATTAAAGATTTATTTCTTCAACACAAATTCCCTCAAAAAAGTCGTCAATCCATCACAATGGACCTACTTCTTTTTATATGCAAACCCTTCAATTGTATAAATAGCCATAAATTTTTACCTGAATGTTAACCCACAGCAGTCAATAAAACTGACCTATTAAATGAGGTCTTCCTTTGGTTAAAGTTGGGAAGGGAGGTAAGTCCCATCAATATCTACTCCTAACCTCAAAAATATCGGTATGGAAATAAACGAAATCAATGGAAAGTATGGAAGATTTTCATCCTTTGTTGGGTGTTTTCATTCATGTTAGTGGTGGTTATACGTCTGTGGTAAAGTATGAGTTGGTCAACAATTCGTTCGAATCTTATACAGTAGGCAGGTTCACGTATTTTTTTTTATGTATCTTTTCAGCTTTATGAGTCTAATTGTTGAAGTCGATCCTTTATAACCGATAGAGGACAATAGCCTTATTCTATTATTAAAGTTTCGAGGTCATTCTTTTATCTAAGTTCAGTCCTAAACAATGAACAATATTACTCTTTCCAGTTGTAAAAATTAAAAATAGTTATTCGATGGTAAAAACGACTTATAATAAACGGATGTGTACTTTTTTTTGTTATAAAATATTATATCCATTTATTTACTTAAATGAAAATTTCTAATGCGGTGGAGAGTAAAAGAAGGGTTGAGCACATTTATACAATTTCTCGTATTTACATTTGTACGTGTTAATCAATATTTTATTCTATAGGAGGTTACGCAAACAAAATACTTAGATTAGTAATTTCAACCAAGTGAGAGTCCCGGGTTCATTAATAAATAGAGGCCCTCCGGATTAGAGATGGGGCTTTTCAAATTATTTTCCGAACAACTTTGAGTTATAAATAACCCACTAGAGGCCGATTATAGCAGAAGTAGTTAAGCCACCTTAGCAAACTCATAATTTCAACGGTTCCTGTTCAAATCCGGAGTTAACTTTAGTTCGCGATAGCCCTACAGAATAAAAACTTGACCCTTACCCGACCGTGTAGCCTCAACACGACTCCACTAATCTAAACGAAAATTGGAGGAGGTTTAGAGCCATCTAAATAGCACAAAATGTTACAAACAGGACCTACGTAAACAAAGTAGAACCGAAGATATAAAATAAAATGCTTCAGAAGTTTTTCTGTGTTTGAAACTACATTTTCTCCCGTATAAAAGCACAAAATGTAAACGATATTGGTATGGGTTGAAAGAGTAACATTTCAACTTTCCAACAGATAGAATTGTTGGGAGTTATGAACGTTACACCTTAACACGGGACATTGGCAAATAAAAAATATAGCCTCCAAAAAGCAAATTCAAAAATTTTTAATTTTTGTTTTATACGTAAATTATTATTTAGGAGTTACAAAATACGCTAAAGACGAATCTGACTTAATTTTTCTTAAATAAAATTTGTTTGACAAACTTTATTATCTTGAAGATTCATTTGTTTTTTTAGTATTTTTTAATACAGTTGTATAAAATACCATCAACGATTTTTCATTCTTATTCTGTACGAAAAAAAAATTGATTGGTTTATAATAAACATTAAACATATACATAGGAAAGGCGGAATACGATAATATAAAACAATATAAAATTGTATGATTGCCCTGTTTGTCCAGACAAATTCATGATATGGGTCTTTGACAGCGGCTATTATCGGAGGCATTTTGCCTGGGATTGAACGGTTCGTTAGCTATAGACCACTACAAGGACTGAGGGGCGTATAAACATGTCAAGTGTAAAAGGACCTGTTGATGACGTAAAACCCTGGCATGCCGTCACTGGGGGGCCGACATAGAGCTAATTAACGTAGCAAGTTGGGTTGCATATAGTCGCTTCGAGGTTATCACTCCCATGTCAGAGCCACTGATCCCCCGCAAAGTTTGCACCATCCGCATAATGAGCCTGTTCCCTAGAATGCTGTCTTCTTGGGGCTCGAGTTCGGCAGAAACCGAGTACTGGCAGGTCTTCAGCTCGAACTACCGCTACATCAACGTTGGCGCAGAGTTTTACTCAACGGTTTAACTTTAATCTTCAGCATTCATGAGGAAAGCGGACTTATATAAACATGTAAAAATAAGGATCGGAACAACTTTAGAATCGGAAATTTTGACATATTAAAGCCAAAATAAAATACAAACCATCTAATTTCTCCTTTTTTATCGTATTTTATTATTCTGGCAAATATTGAATTCTGTTTCTCTTATCTGGACCTTTTGTTAATTTAAATTAAAATTCAAGAAGATGGCCTCGAGATCTTTGACTTTAGAAATGTAGTTGAAATTCTATCAATGGGTAGTCGATTCTCCAAATGTCTTTATCATGATATTGTAATATAACGCATACCAAATTTACATGTTCTATATTTTATTAATTATTTACAGTTGTAAATATCAATAAAAAAAAAATAGCGTTCACAGTAATTAAATTTTTATTTATATATTTTATTTTCCCATAAATATCACTGAATTCTATTTTTAAAAAATTCAATTCTTTATTATATTGACGTTCTTGTTCCACAAGAACAAAACCTGCCAACGAGTTATAAACCCCCCATATATCGATTGGTGAAAAATACACTAAAAAAAAATCCAAACATTTCAGCATTAACATACGTCTGATCTGGGGTCGAAAAAGCTCTCACAATTTTTTATAATGTTTTAATTTAAGACATTTTAATGAGTACATAATGAAACAAATTGCTCAACAAAAGTTATTCTAATACTTATGTAAAAAAAATTTTGGTTCAGAATGTTTAAAGTTCACTCTAAATTAGGAATAACAAAAAGTAAAGTACAAGTTTACCAACACATTTTTGCTCATGGTTATGAGTTTTTGGTTATAAAATTAAAAAAATCAATGTTAATTCATATAATTTCGTAAGATCCTAAATGCTCCCTACATTGTCACAAATAAAATCATCCACAAAGACCTTAATGTTCCATTTGTAACCGATCTAGCCCGAACCATATATCAATCCTTCCATTACAAACTCCCTAACCGCTCAAACCCATTAGTTTCTAATCTTGCTTCCTCTTTTATTCCGGAAAATCCTCCGAGGCGTCTGAAAAGAAGATGGCCTCGAGACCTTATATTGTAAAAATGTTTTTAGAGTGCTACCATTGGGTAGTTTCTCTACATGCTTGTACCATACCATTATGATTTCCTCAAATTTACTTGATATATTTATGTACAGTTGTAAATATCAATAAATAAGTTTAAAAAAAAATATATATATAATGAGTTAATTAAATAATATTGTGTAGTTAATTAAATTTATATATGCCAAATACCTTATTATTAATGTTACTGTATTTAACCTTTGTGGTATCATAGACAGGTTATAATAGGAGAAGGGAGATCAAAATGGCTTTGTTCCTACAAATGAATGGTGTAATTGGAAAATAATATTTTTAACACTTTCCAAATGGAGAGATCGTGTGTGCTCACCTTGAGGAAGATGAATGCAATAGAGCTTGCTAGCAACTAATTGAAAAAACTGAAACAAAATATAAACTGTTGCATAGATTGCCTCCACAACGACCTTTATGCTCTGATGACAACACAAATAAACGGTAGGCAATTTGAACCAACACAACAGAAAAAAAAATACAGAGAGATTAAAAGTACACAACTTCCATGGAAGTCACCAATCTAAAATTCCAGAAGATATGAAGTAGTAATGACTTATCTGCGACACACTCGAGTGTGTATTAGTCGAGTGTATACCCAAGTATACTTGTCGCTGTCAGAAATATCTAAACCAACACGAGGATAGTGTAACGTAACACTAAGAGTTAAAACATATACTGACAGATTGCAGGTATCGAGGTGGGTTCGTTTCTTCTGATTCTGCTTGTCCAGAAGGCCTCGACAATGCGTGTTCAGTTTATAGAGGTAAGGTATTTGACAAGGAAGATGATTAGATAGGATGAGACTAACGGGTGACATTCGTTATATCTAAGAGGATGGTAACCTCGTCCTACCGGGTACTATTCCTGTAGAAACGAGTGAGGTATGCAAGCCTTGAGGATAGCTAGCCGCCAGGTCCTGCAGGAAGGTACCTCCATCCTACCGGATACTATTCTGATAGAGACGAAGGAGGTATGTAAGCCCGGAGGATCCTACGAAGGTATAACTGGTAGAGGAGAGAGATCATGTTAAAGGTGAACCAAAAATAGCAACTCTTTTGAAATCAGGATCGGATATAAACCGAAAGGATCAGTGGTCAATTAGGCGTTCTTTCAGACCCTTATTTATTGGGCTAGTGTATAAGGTTTGACCGATAAGCTGTCTTATTTGCTTGAGGTAGTTTCGTGCGTTATTTTGCCATAGTTTATTTATCATTTTATTGACATTTCTCAGTAGTATATATATAAATTAATAATACGTACAAATAATAATATGTTTTTATAAAAGAAAATATTATATAAATTTGAGAGCTTCGGTGAGGCTCGAGGTGCTGCGCTCTGGTGGATGGGAGCTCAACTGCTTGTTCCTCTCGCTACAAGCATTAGATAGACACCGGAACCCCATATCATTTGGAAACTTTATTGAACGAATATAGGACACATTCCCGAAATATTGGATTACTTAAAGAAAAACATCATATACGAATATATTTATAACAAATTTGCTTTATTTACTTTTTTATTACAATAATTAATATCTCTTTCTGTTATCAACAATTTTTCTAATTTTATTTATTACTATCATATCAGCTGACATAACCTAGTATAAACAATAACGATGAGTCTAAATCTAAAATAAATTAATACACCCGCGTGGGATCATAAAATTTAGAATTATATATAGCATAATTTAGATAGAATTTGCATTGACTGTATCTCCATAAACAAATGGAGGAACCCTAATATGTTAGAAATCCTAAATCTAAAATAAATTGATACACCCGCGTGGGATCATAAAATTTAGAATTATATATAGCATAATTTAGATAGAATTTGCATTGACTGTATCTCCATAAACAAATGGAGGAACCCTAATATGTTAGAAATCCTAAATCTAAAATAAATTGATACGGGAGCGTGCGATCATTAAATCAATTGCATTTTCATTTGCTGCATCTCCAAAAACATATGAAGGGACTCTAATATGTTAGGTTTCAGAACAGTTAAAATAAATTGATGCGCGATCTTAAAATTGATAGCATTTACATTTTCTGCATCTCCTAAAACATATTATGGAACACCTATATGTTAGAAATTAATAAAGTTGAAATAAATCGATATCATTTTTATTTTATAGATCTAGAAAAACATATAAAGGGATCCTTCATGAATTCATCAGAATAGGTAAATACATCGAATCATAATCTTAAAATCGACACCATTTTCATTTTCATCCTCTCAAAAAACATACAAATGGATCCTATTTTTTTTTTTCGTGAGACGGGGAGGAAATATCGATTTGTACAAACATTTTATACAGAAGTTCGTGTAAAAATTCTGAATAGCTGTAGTTGTGAATCTTAGCCACTTGTAAATACACCTCCAACTACTAGTTACAACTCCTTTTTCCAACTATTACAAGGAGTTGCGAGACGCCAACTACTAAGTATCGAAAGTAGCTGTATTTGCAAATACTTTCCAGCTACTTATAGTTGAACTTCTTTTTGCACAACAGAGCTATTTATGAGAACTGGATTCATTACAATTTTATAGGATGTGTTCATTCTGATTTGACAGTGCGACATCAATATTAAATCAAAGTGAGCATGCCCCGTTAAACTATAATGAACTAGTAAGTACAATACATTGATAATTAGATAACTAATATCTTACGGATACTGTTGGTATAAGAAACTCGCGCTTATAAGTATTGATAATAAGCAGAAAAGATCCTTAGTACATCAAAGAATACTTCGAATCCTTGGTTGAAGAAGAACAGTAATTGAAATGCTAATATCGAAATGAAATGGGAAGTTATGTTTCAATAAATATACTCGTTGTTTTTTTTATAGCATTTTTAGAATAAGAACAATTTTTATTTGTTCACCTTGATTATTATGTAATCACTATGACTGATCTCCGATTAAAAATTAATCTTTATCTCGCTATCAAAGTCAATTATCATTCAGTGTCTAAATATATTTCCTATATCTACAATTTTTTTTTATATTACTACAAGTATTAATAGTTTGTTCATTTTGATTCAAATCAAAATTCAGTTTAGTTACTCTACATTAACTGTAGAGATATCTTCTGTGGTACACTATGAAATATTTGTCTAGTGGTTCTTGTCTTCTTTTGTGACTTTGAATTAAACCTTAGTTAAATCAATAAATTTTTGTAGACAATGGTTTTGTAATTTAGGAGAAATAAGAGTTCAAAGAACTAAAGGACGCACACGATAACGATAGAGAACATTTTAAAATTTTAATATCATTTCTTTAAGCACATAACCTAACAGAGCAAGTAATCTATCTACCATTTTACCATGTCCACCATTTATGATGAATATTGGTCTACCTAACAATACTTACTAAAAGAAGTGAAGCAGCATTTAGTCAATGTGTGTGTAGATTGTTTAGTGTAACTTATGCTTAATAAACTAAGAAAAAATAGTGGCTTTAGGAACCTGTTTGTTTCTGAGTCGATTCTGGGTAACTGAAGTTTTCTAAATAAGAAGAAAAATATCGTATTCGCTTTAAATTCCAATTGTCTGATTTTTTGACAATAAAGGCTAGTCATATTCTATTATCTACGAAAAAAAATTTTAATTATTAAGGGCTAGAGAAACTACCCAATGGTAGCACTCTAAAAACATTTTTACAATATAAGGTCTCGAGGCCATCTTCTTTTCAGACGCCTCGGAGGATTGTCCGGAATAAAAGAGGAAGCAAGATTAAAACTAATGGGTTTGAGTAGTTAGGGAGTTTGTAATGGAAGGATTGATATCTGGTTCGGACTAGATTGGTTATATACGGTTGGATACGAAAGGAGTTCGAAGGTTTAGTGGAGCCCAAAGCTCAACGCCGTATGTCCAGATAGGCCTTATAATTGTCATGTAAATCAGTCTTTTGTAATGTGGAAGTTTGGACCGTTTGTCTAGTAAGTGCTGTAATAGTCGAAATTGACGTGCAGTTTCCACGTTAGTCGTTTGTCCTGATGTAGTCCAAGGTAGTGGATCTGTTCAACAGGGGTAAGGGCAACATTATTTAAGTATACTGTAGGGCAGTTAGTTAGTTTACGACGTAGGGTAAAAGTAATTTGATGGGATTTGTTGGAATTTATTTTAATCCTCCAATTACGACACTATTCTTTGAGGGCTGTGATATGGGTTTCAAGAGTTTGGGATGCAATTAAAGGGTTATTATTAACAGCGAGCACACATGTGTCATCGGCATACGTGGTGAGGATTGTGTTAGGATTGGTTGGGATGTCTGCTGTATAGATTGTGTAGAGGATGGGACCGAGGATACTACCCTGAGGAACACCAGCGGACTGAAAGAAGAGGGAGGAATAGGAACCATTGTGGTTTACTTTAAATAATCTGTCAGTGAGAAAGGAACGAATAATGAGAAAGTATGTAGGAGGTAGGAATCAAGTATCGAAGAGGCTTAACAACTTGAAAGAGTACCAAGTACTTATTCCGTTGTTCAAGGTATTTTACAAAATATGCTTGATAAGCTTTTGTACCAATGTTATTTTTATTTCTTCGGTTTTTTTCTTTTTTCTGACTCACTCAATAATATATATAAGTTACAGGCAGCTGTACAACTCATATCGGCTGATCAAGTTGATCAGCTGATTCAAATGTATATATAGACGAGCTAGGCACAATAAAAGTTAGTCTTGGAGTAACAACCGAGTTGGTCATTTCTCTCTCCCTTTTCTCTTTTTTTAGTATTTGTGTTCTCAAACGTCTCACTAGTGTCGAAACCCGGGAACTTTACATACCGGAGTAAATTTTTTTTCAGAAAAAAAAATTTATTGTTGTTTTCTTATCATCCATTTTTTTTTAAATGGAATCGTCAGACAAGCCGTTATAATTGTCATGAAAATCAGTCGCATTAAATCAAAACAGGGTCGTTCTCAAGAATGCAAGAATCGCAAATAAACTCAGCGAGATGATGGAGATGATCCAAGTACAGGGTCGGATGTAATTCCAACAAACAACCAGGCTCAGAAGAATCGGAAAACAGGTGAGAGACATCCGAAGATGAAGAAATGGAAGAAATTGATGAAATCATCAATGATAAACGTCGGCAAATCATATGGAAAACCAGAACCTCGGGGCTACTAAAAATAAAGCATGAAAAATACGGCAGCAGTACTATTGTGACTATTTGGTCCTAGCCTAGTCTCAGGAAGAACCAACTCTGCAGAGCACTAGGATGCACCGAAGGCCGGACAAACCTATCTTCTATACTTAGGAAATGCAGTGTTGTAGGACAAAATTCCGCGTCTTTGGGCGACAGAACATATTTATCAAACTAGCTATGGCGTACCCAGTGAAAGAGAGGTCAGTAGAGGCAGTGTTAAGAGCTCTATGCACGTGGTTCTAGTTTTACGGCATACCGGATAGAATCTCGTCAGACAGAGGAAGAGAGTTTGACAACGCAAGTATAAGGGAAGAGATGAAAATCTTGGAAGTTGTGTGGCACCTTAACACCCCAGGACATCCAAAGAGCCGAGGAGGTATTGAAAGACTCCACAGTAACCTCAGTTATATACCTGTGGGTATATCAGTTAGAAATCCATTATATTATAACCATTATATCAGTCAGCCGGACGAAGCGATGGAACGAGCGATCGTAGCAGATAATCATTCCATACACTCGGTCACGAGGTTGTCTCCTTTTGAGATTGGACTGCGAGGACTTCGGAGGAATTACCAAAATACAGCGACTGAGGATAGTAATATTGCCGTTAATTTTATGGCACGGAGGAAGATGTGGGCCAAAGTCAGAGACAAAATTGAGAAGGAGAAACGCAAAAGAGTTACTAGACGCAATCTCAGTGTTCGCGATCCCTTCTGGAGGACAATATTGTAAAGTTGTGAAGTTTTTATTTTCATTAATTTTTTCATTTTAGAAAGTTAATAAGCACATGTGAGTGTAAATATCAGTGATTCATGTGAAATTGTATTTTTTCTTTGTTTTGTCTATTTTATTTTTTTATTTTTTTTGCTCAGAGTGCTGTTATTTTGAATCCTATTTCTGTAGTTTTATTTGATTTGAATTTTCTCTGTTATTGTATTTGTATATATCTTTTTCCTTTGTCTATAATGGAGTTTACGAGGATTGTTCGTAAACTGTTGGGTGGATAGGGACGGACTGCCACCTGACAAGTCTATATCAACTGATGGAATAGAACTGCTGACCAACTGTATATAAATATATAGATGGAGTGGCTCCGTAAATAGATCAGTCTTTGTATTTACTTCAAGCGTTTCATTTATTTGGTTATTTAATCTCTTCCCATTTTTACTCATGCATATTATAATAAGGATTAATAATCCTTAATACACCTGGTTTTATTGTTATGACATTTGTTACTGTATCGGCTACTAAACGTAAGAAAGATGTTTGGGTCAGTCAATGAAATTCGTTGTTATTTTCTACCTCTTACACTACTTATCTAGGAAAAATGAGTAGTTCGTTTAAATCTTGTTTTAACGATCACTATTACTATTGATGTTAACGATTCCGATAAATTTACTACTTATAGAGAATATTCTGTAAACAAAAAACGAAGAAATAAAAACAGCATCGTTACAAAAGCTTATCAAGCATATTTAGTAAAGTAACCTGGACAACGGTATAAGTACTTGGTACTCTTTACTTTGGTACTTTCAAGTTTGAGTGTTGTTAAGCCTTGTCGATACTCGATTCCACGAGGGCGTAGGCTTTTTGTTTGCCAATGAGATGGTGTGAACCTTTCCCTATGGGTTTGGAGACAACTCATCCAACATTTCAGAAGATAACGGAAAAGAATTATTAAGGCCAGAAGGATAGTCATAATGGCGGACTATTGCTGGACTTTACAAAGAAATATTCTGGATAAACATTTAATAGATGATTGTATAAAATATTTTTATTTATTTTGGTTTTGTTTTATTGATTGTATTCAATTGTCATCCATAACTCCGTTTTAAAGTCAAGTTAAAAACCAAAAATATTTAGCTTTCTAACCTGTTTCTTTTAACTTAAATTTGTTACATGTATCGAAATATAAACTCTTTTTTGCTGGTCAGGATATAAATAATAGTCAGATGAATAAAATGTTTTTATAACAGGGTATAACACTATACCTACAATATCCTTAAGATATTAGTTATCTAATTATCAATGTGTAGTACTTACTAGTTCATTATAGTTTAACTGGGAATGCTCACTCTGATTTAATATTGATATTGCACTGTCAAAACGCATCCTATTAAATTATAATGAATCCAGTAGTCATAAATACCACTGCTGTGCAAACACAAGAAGTGTGCAGATACAAGTAGTTGAAAAGTATTTGCGAATATAACCCTTTTCGATACTCCAGCAGTCCGCAAGTGGTTGGAAAATGGAGTTGCAACTATAAATCTCAACTATTAGTTAGAGGTGTAGTTGTGAGTAGTTCAGATACAGTTATTAATAATTTTTACTCGAACTTCTGTATTAAAATTTGTGTATCAAAGATCGAAATTTCCTCCCCGCCTCACGAAAAAATATATTAGGATTCATTTATTTGTTTTTTGAGATGAAGAAAATGAAAATGCTATCTATTTTAAGATCATGTATCGATGTATTTATGTGTTCTGATTTCTAATATATCATAAGATCCCTTTATATGTTTTGAAATAAAAATGGAAAGAGACTAAATAACCAAAAACATTTTTGCTTCTGATAAAAGCTTTATTTATTTATAAGAGAGTCAATTTGAACAAAGTAAGTAGATGTCGAGTAACTTGAAAAATTAATGCATTTCAATTTCACTCCAATTCCCGTACCCCAAAAAAAGTATTTTATTATCCTTCAGTCTAAAATAGCCAGGTTCAGTTTAGAATCAAGGCAGTAGTTTCGATATGCACAGATATAATCGACATTTGTCGATGGTTAAACGCTGGATAGGATTCCATCGTTGTAAATATGACTAGTTTTTAATTCTTTTTCAATAAATTGTCAACCTGTTCTATATAAATGAATCGAAAGGGACATTATTTACACGGATTACCGAAGTTCTAGCCTATGCAAATGAAATTCATCATTTTGAGACCCTTCAGAGCATAAGAATCCCCTTTAAAATACTGGATGTAGAAGCAAAGAAGAATGGCCTTCATATTAATGAGAGATAGATTAAGAAACAACACAGTTAGAACCAGAGTTTTAATGAAATAGGCCATATAGTTTTGAAATGGTCAGAAATTTCTTTACCTTGGCATAATTATTAACGATAATTTCATTGAGGAAGAAGAGGTGAGAAGAATAATCGTGGTAAGAGCATATTTCTCCACATTCAGACTAATTGAAAGTTGATTTTTGGTTTTCCTAATTTATTTATTTACAACTGGAATAAGCAGTATTCAAAATGTATACAACTAGTAAAGTTGATGTTAGTTATACAATGACATGGTATATACATGTGGAGAATCTATATTATATATAGATTCTATCTTTTATACGATAGGATTCCAACATTTCTAGAGGAGAAGATCTCGATGCCATCTTCTTTTCAAACGCCTAGGAGGTTTATCAGGCAATGAAGGAGAAGGTAGGTTAGAAACAAGTGGGTTTGGGTGGTTAGAAACTTTTAATTCTCCAGTTTTGAAACCATTCCTCAAGGGTGGTGATGTAATTGAATGTTAAGTTGTAAAACCTTACCATCAAGTTTATTCTGAACAAGAACATTATAAGACGGCTACTCTTATATATCGTTCAGAAATATAAACCCTTAGTAATAAACTAATCAATCTCCTAGTTTTGAAAGGAGCCTTACATGATTTAAAAAAATATTAGTGATAAAGATAAAACAGGGAACTGCTCAGACATCAATATTTCATCTTTTATCAAAATGGAATGATTAGGATGACTTGGCTATGTTATGAGGTTACGGAACGAAAGAGAGGACTGTAGGTTGTTCATGAATGTCTGCGATGGTGTGGTGAAGACGCCGAAGGAGGAATGGGGCAGGGCAGGATCTTCGGCAACAGAGGATCTCTGTAAACCTTGCAAGACATGGCGGTTGTTGAGTAGGCCAAGGACAGCTTCATTCGTCTTTAGAGCCGAAAGAAGAAAAACAAAATTTTTAAATTCAATTTTTAATCATAATGGATATAATTTTATTTCATTAAGTTATGGCATTCTATTAATTAATTTACAGTTACTACTATGTATACTAGTATAATTAATTAAGCATTAAGGTTTACAATCCTGAAGCGAAAATGAAAGTCAAAAAACAAAAAATAGGAATATCAACTGTTCAAATTCAAAAATAAATATTGATAATCAGAGAAATTGGTGATATAGAAAAACACCCCACAAAACATAGAGTCAGACCCACCAGATGAAGAAGAAATAGAGGAAGTAATAAAATCAATTAAAAATAATAAGGCCTCTGGTGAAGAAGCCCTTCCTGGAAGAAATGTGGAAGTTGAGGAGTGACGAGTTCTGAAGGAAATTCATGGAAATGCTTATGAAAGTTTGGGAGAAAGAATAAATACCAGAAGAATGGAAAACCGCCTCAATAAATCCTTTACATAAAAAGGGATCCAAAACCAATGTTAATAACTATAGAGGAATTTCACTACTATCAGTTACATATAAGATGTTCTCTAAAGTCCTGCTAAATAGATTGGAATTACAAATAGATCACAAAATAGGAGAGTACCAAGGGTGATTTAGACAAGAAAGGTCCTGTCAGGAGCAAATTTTAAGCCTTAAACTGCTCATAAAATATTACACTACCACAGCGAAAAATCTTTACTTTTCCTTTGTTGACTTTAAAAAGGCCTACGATTCCGTGGGAAACCCTACTGGAAATCCTGAAAGAGTATGGACCAGAAAACCATAAATCTGATAAAACTTACTCTGTCAGATATCAAATCTAAAGTGAAGTTTCAGGGTCTTATAAGCAAACCTTTTCAGATAAGAACAGGGCTAAGACAAGGCGAAGGCTTGTCTCCAATACTTTTCAACATAGGCTGGTTAAAATCATGAAGGAATTCTGGAAAAAAAATAACTCAGGAGCCATAGTAGAGAACTAAACAATCAAAGATAGCATAGAGTTGTTTGGCATTTGCCGACGATCTCGCACTGTTGGCAGAATCAGAGGAAGAGGCTATTAGTCAAATAAATATCCTACAAATAATAGCAGAAAAAGCAGGCCTACAAATATCATATGAAAAAACAGTGCTCATGGCTACTGAAGTAAATTACAAGAAAAAATATTAAACACTGAATATGGAAAAATAAAAATGACCAGAAAATTTAAGTACTTGGGAAAATAATTTGTCACACCGGTTCTGAGAAAGAGAGCATCTGCGAGAAAATCAAAAAGTCGAAAAACAAAAAATAGGAATATCATCTTTTCAAATTCAAAAATAAATATTGATAATCAAATAATAGTTTATTATAGTTTCCTGGTAAATGACTTTTGTTAATATTTTGGTATTAATCGATACGTTTAAAATGCTTTAAATTAAACTATTTATGGGAATAATCGTTGCTACTGGTATACAGATGAAAGGTGACATGTTTTTTTTGTTTTTATTTTCCGAACCCTCTAAAACAGAAATAAAAGTGATTTAATAAGTGCATTATTGTGAAAAAAATAAAAAGTAATTCGTGTTGTGTCTTACCTTTTACTACCTTTGGTATTTAAATGGAACGCAGTTTATAAAGGTTTCGATTTCCTTTCAGCCAATAGGAATCGATGCTTCTTATTACATGCGTTATCGGTGTTAGGTTGTGACCTCCTTCAGTATCCTCCATGAGTAAGCTATGTGACGAGGGCTCATCACATCATTAAAGGTATCGGACAATATCAGTAGTTTCAAAATTTCTTATCGAATTGGATCTAACTAAACAGCCCTTTATATTATCCGGTTCAGTAATAATTCACTATAAATCAATTAAAATAAGAAATTTATTCATAATCATTTGAAGTACTTACTGTTTTATTTAATTCAACGTAGTTATTTGGTAATTTTTTTTTGTAATATTTCCATTAAGAATAGATTTTAATGAGAGCTTAGTAAAATTCTTAAATTTCTTGTGTTTAATATATGGAGTTAACATTCAGCACTAAATAAATCAGTTTGGCCCCAATAATCTATGGTTGGCTTTTTTATACAAAATAAATCTTACCCAGTTGTTAATACTTTCACTGCAATTTAAAAATTTTTATCATTATTATTACAAGACGGGAGTACCGTCTCCCTCTCGAATATTTCTGATAAAATTTTGTATTTTTTTAATACTTTTTTATAGCAGCTAAATTTCGAAGCATTATTAAATTGTAAAAGTAATCGTAATCGTAAATTTAACCTAATAATAGGGGTAGGTATTCATGGTCTTTTGTTTAACATGTTAGAGCGTGTTAAATGGAAAAACTCATGTTAAATGGAGAAATATTTCCTTCTTTTACCATGTTAAAACGATATAACATATAACATGGTTGAGAGTGTGTTACTAGGTCTGTTAAATGCAGAAGGACTTCACGCAACAGACTTGCTGAGCACGTCATATTGTTTGCTGTGGTAGATTACCTGCTCATAGTTTGTGTTTTGATTGTCTTAGTATTGTTTTGGATGTTTTTATAACTAATAAAGTAATGGATAACAATAATGTACTAATAGGTTTCAAAGATGTTTTTATTTTGTTTCTCTTCCTCACAAGTTCGAAGATCACCAAGGCACTCAGTGGCCGAGCATTCACACAACTTCTATTTTTCACTCAATTTAAGCATTTTCTAATAAATTACTTAAATCAAAACTTAGAGGTAACAATAACAGGAAGGAAAGGTTATAAAGGTTGGAAAACAAGTTGCTCGGAAAATCCACTAGGACTTCTTATGC
>NW_027104827.1:80371-80593 GCF_000696795.3 Halyomorpha halys | reverse complement strand
TGAATGCCTAGCACATGTGCTGGGCCAGTGCAATGTGCACACAGTGCTGCGCCAGAAGAGGCATGACCCCATTGTCACCTGATTGGAAGAGACGGCGAAGAACCGAGGATACGTTGTCGTCGGGTTGAATCAAGCGGTCGACGACTCCGGCCTGCGCCCGGACCTTCACTTGACTAAGGGAGACAGAGCCTTGGTTATAGACGTCACCGTCCCCTTTGAGAA
>NW_027104827.1:70224-80138 GCF_000696795.3 Halyomorpha halys | reverse complement strand
GAGAAGAAGGAATTGTTGTCACGTCACTGATCCATGAAGGCCATTCTGAGGAGATAGGAGAGGGAAGTGTGTGTTACAGTTAGAGTCAGACTGAGAAGTGAAAGTGTTCAGTGATGTTAGATTAGCTATTATCTGTTACATTTCTCTTTTCATTGTTCATTATTTAATTACCGTATGTTTTTGTTCATTCAGTTTTGTCGTTTATATAGTTTGTATTTGTTTCACCTTTGTATTGCTTTTATATAGTTTGTATTTGTTTCACTTTTGTATTCATTTTTACTTCTTTGTACTGTATTTTGTATTCATGTATTGAATAACCTCTGTAATACTTTTGAAAATAAATCATTATTTATGTTTTGGTCCAGTTGGTTAGTTGAAAAAATATTTCTTAAGCTAAGTAGGACTGGCAATGAGTCTGTACAGATGACCAGTTTAAGCTAAGTAGGACGTAATTTAGTTCATTGCAACCTTTTCAGCTGTATAGGTACTAATATCGGCGACAAAGGGAATAGGTACTGGTAATCATTGCACACAATCGACGCCCCAACACCTAAGTAATTTCACTTGGAGCCGTAAGTATAAGTGAAGTCGGCCTCCTAATCTGTCTTGCATTAAATTAGAAACTCATATTTTATACCGATATAGTGGAGTGTTGTTTTTAGGTATCCTTGAAAAGAGAAAGCTGAGGGGAGGGAAGTCCCCAAGGATAAGATGGTGTGATTACAGCAACTTCCTTAGTAGGTATTTCTATGGTAAAATTTATCAGTAAAGTAGAGACCTTGATTTTAAACGATGTTTTCTTTGTTAAGTTGATTTGTAGCTGGTTTAGACGCCGTCTATTTGGAAACAGTTCATTCATACAATGGTTTCTAGTTGAGTAGATTTTAGCAAAGTAAATGAGATCATGATTTCTTCTAGGTCAAGCGGAGGCTCGCCAGCATCAACATTTAGACTATTGATAGGGCTGGAGCGGAAAGCACCCGTAGCTATTCTGAGCCCCGCAATTTGTACAGAGTCTAGCATTTTAAGGGTGGTACCCGATGATGAGTTGTAGGCATTACAACTGTAATCCAACTTAGCTCTCACCAGCGTTCTGTATAGGGTCATACTTGTTTGATCCGCATCCCAGCTGGTGTTACCAACCATTTGTAAAATATTAAGGGAGCGGAGGCAACTTGCTTTTAATTGCTTGATATGCGGGTTCCAACTGAGCGTTCTATCGACAATCAATCAGAGGTACTTGACAGAGCGAGCAAAAGTAACTGGTAGATTGTAAATGGTCAGTGATGGTATTGCATTCGGCTGTAATTTACTAAAAAGAATGTAATCGGCTGTATTTTGCTAAAAAGAATAGCAACTGTTTTAACTGTTGAAATTTTAAAGCCGTGATCAGAAAGCCATACACTGACATTGCTTAGAGCGGTTTGAATATCTTCTTGTAAGGATACAATGAATTGCATAAATCATCAATGTCCAATTTTAGATATAATTTTTAAATAACATTTTCTATAAGAAAATTTGGAATGTATAGCTCTGTAAGTAAACTTTAAGGACCCGGGTTCAAATCCGCCTCTGGCAGATAATTATTTTATGTTTACCTGTAGCCGTGTCAGCCAAGTGGACTCGGGGGCCCTCAAGGGTCCACTCCCCTCATAAAATGAATACTCTTAATTGGGCAAAAATCGACCAAATCACCTCCTTGCACAACCGTTGGTCTAGTATCAGTACTTCCTAACAAAGTACTACACTCCTGAACGTTCATGATTTTTTTTTTTATCGTATAATCAACTTTTACCCACTAGAGCGAACAATAGTCTTCGAAAAGCCTGTAACTATTTTGTTTTAAATACCACTACTCCCATTTAAAATTTCCGGAAGTATTATGACGCAACTATAATTTTTTTTTTAAATTGCCTTTTTTAAGTTGGCGGGCCCAAAATCTTTATATTATTAGATGTTATTAAATCAACATAATTGTACTTACAAAAATACTTCCACGGCGAATTTATCTATACAATTCTACCGATTTAAAAACATCTAGTAATAGGATTTTTGAGCCTGCTAACTCATTCAATTTTACAAAATTTGCAGTTGCGTTATTGTCCGTCCTCGTTTTCGGAAATCTTCAATTTCAATTTTCTGCATTTGGCCATTGGTTGTTGTCGCTCCAAGCTAAATATATATTACTATAGATACAATAAATAAAATTTGTCCTTTGTTGTGGTGTAGTTTAAAAACGTTGTGACCTCACTTGCTCACATTTCAGGATCGCGCTTTTATCTCTTACCAACACCTGAGATTAGAAATTTTCCTGAAATATTTCCCAATATCCTCATAAGACTTCTAGCTGTTTCGAAAGTAGAAAAGGTATTGTGATGTCAAATCAGAGAAACAATTTTATTGTTTTATTGCAACGATTACTCGAGCAGAATTTGATAATGCTATAAAAAAGTATAACAAAAAAATATAAAATTTTATCAGAAATATTAAAAGATACGGAAATACCACAGTTCTCCGATAAGCAAAATTATCTGCAAGAGCTATTAGACGAACCATAAATCATAAATATTCTGAATTAATGTGAATAACGTTAGTCATTTTCTATTTTAATACATGTTTATGTCTAACAAACACAAACAATCTTCCAATTATTGAATAGAGATCTATAATAATATTTTAAACTAAAATTACAATGTGATTTATTTGTGATGTCGGTTACTTGTATTACAATATCCCATAGACCGCACTCTAATGAAGTTCTATTTAGAAGGTCCTAAGACCATCTTCTTTTCATATAACCTAAGTTCCTTTTAAATGGTTTAAATAAATGTGTATAGAATATACATCAATATATAATATATGGAATACTGAGATGTTTTTGAAATAAATTTAATCGCTAGGAACATTCTGCAATGCGGATGTCGCAAGAAAGTTTTGGTAATATTTGAGATAATTCAGTTTGAACATATACATAAATTTTGCTGGAAACATTGCGGTAGGATTCTCAAGTTTGGTGTGTGCTTGAAGACAAGGTACAGTCCGTTCACTAATTCCTCTCAAGCTTTATTGAGGGTTAAAAAAATGTGCGGAGCCCCTCCCCTCTAAAGATAATAAAACAAATATGAATTTCACTTGGACACTTTCAAGTAACGATGATAGAAAAAGTTAGTATTCAATTTGATTTATTTTTTCTCCTACGTAATGCAGTAATGCAGTTTATTAATTGATGTTTTATTTTCTGTTTTAGAGGAATAGGAAAAAAGGTACTTAACGAGCGAATTAAAAGCAAAACATTTAATTGAACAAACACTATTTCACTATTTTGTAAATTTTTGTGGGCCCTTGTAGGATGCGAAACCACGGAAATTCCCCTCGTTGGTTAAGGAAACTATCGGAGGGCTTGGGAAGCATAGATTATTTCCCCTTGAGGAATTGAATGGAGGGACCGGAACCTCTCTAAAACTATCAATTTGTCTTTCATGTATGCTTCATTAATTTAATTTTTCTATATGAAAATTCTAGACTCTTAATATATTAAACAATATGGAAATTATTTTTAAAATATGCTACAAAAACAACTATCAAAACAACAACATTACATAACTGATCTCAATATCCATATAGACATCGATTGTACTGATGTAACTGTAAGATCTAAGATGTAATAAATGATCAATATCTTTGTTTACAAACAGTGAATTCTCGGCTGATAACTCATGCACAGGTGCCTTACAACAATTTCAAGGTTATTTCATTATGAGCACCAATATCGTTTTGTTTTAACAGAGTTCAGTTCTTTAAGAAAATATATTTTCAGCAGGAGCAAAACAGGGAAGCTGGGAATATACGCATGTAAGTAAAAAGATAAAGATGAAATAAAAAATAGGGGACATTAATATTTTTCGATGGTATGGAAAATAAATAACACAAAGTGTACCATATTTCATAAAATATTTTACTGAATTTTTGTCTGGAGGTAGTAAACAAAACAAAACACGTGCAAGACGAACGTTATCAGCCGATTACCCAGCCAATCTTCAGGGCTTGTGATGAATTTTTAGGCTAGTCTGTCCATATGATGATAATGTAGGCTTACAGTTCCAAATATCTGTAAAGGAACGAGCCTATGGGGTTGAGTAATCATTTTCAAATATTTTCTCATGTGAAATCTGAGGAAGAAGAATGCAGTTATGTGCATTAGAAATATATACAATGATTATCTTCCTAGGAGTAGCAGTTTCCAAAGTGATTAAGAAAAAAATTTCTGGAGAATTATTGAACGCAAAATATTCTAATAGAGCCAAATTAAAGTCTGTTAAACGCCTAATTCATGAGGTTATGGTTTCGTGCACTTTATTCGGAGTTTACCAACTGTCTAAACTGCTCTTCTGTAAACTTAAGGAAATGTGATAGTATCCAATATATTCGAGTCACAAAACTGTTTTTGCTTTACCCAGAGGCCCAGATAACTACGCCATTGACCAACGGTTGCCAAACTTTTTTCGCACCGGGACCCTTGCTGAGTTAAAAACATTTCGTAACACCCTTGTTGAGCTAAGAAAAAATAGTAGCAAAATTATCCTGAGAGCAGTTGAATACTAATTCTATATTGAATTGATATATGAATATTAATTAAAAAATACTAACATTCGATATAATTTTATTGATCTTTTTAAACTGTCAAATAAATTTAATACATTTTCTTTTTTCGCATTTGTAAAATACATGGATATAAACTAACTGATAATTGTTTAAATAAAGAATGCAAAGATACTACAGAACCAGATTAGGGTTATAACTAATGTAGGTCGGCAAAACTTAAAACAATTAAAATATGATATTACAATAAAATATTAAATCCGTTCTTAAATCAAAATTGAACGGAAAAAATAACTTCGGCTTGGTAATGTTGGGCCTCCTATAATCCAAAGCAGTATTTAAAATGTAAAAAATAAAATAAATTAAATACATTTGAAAAGATTCTAAACTGACATCGAAGCACTGGGTTTGTAGTAGGCGAAAAGTCATGGTCTGTCCTTACTTTCACTTTCTCTCTGAGTCTTTCTTACGATATCTTAGCTTTTTTCTCGATGGAGAATTTTCTCTTTTCCTCGCAAAAATAAAATAAAAACTAACCCAACCGTCTAGTTACTGTTTGTGAACTACATAAAACTAAATTACCTTAGGGAACTAACTAAATGCATTAAAATATACAAAATATTAAAAATACCGTAATTATTGTTCAAAATATATAACTATAAGCATGGTTCTAAAATTAAAAAAGCTATAGTATTTGTAGATTCAATGATTTTTAATTGAAAAATACAATTTAGTATTGAATGCCAGTCGTAACTACAAGTACTAAACCAACAAGAATATCTGCGAAGCGCAGATTCAGCTTAAATTAGAAAACCACAGTTTAAAAAAAAATTGAGGATGATTCTCAGATTACGAGCAATATCTGAGTTAGGGATTTAATAATTTTTACTGCATTTAATTACGAATGTTAAGTACCTAATTGTCAATTAACGCTCAGCTATCTCTTCATGAAATTTTGCCGTCAAAATCCAGCAAAATTAAAATAGTATCAAAATTTAGAAATATTTCTAAAAGGTTGCTTGATTTATTGATACAGTTCACCTTACTAGTGAAAACTTTTCAAGAATTTATTCTATCCTCTTTGACTATTCACAACGTATAAGACAGTAAATTAATTGTTTCTGTCCTACTAGAATGCCTACGGTTTATTTTCCCCTTTCGTTGGCCCAAGAATCCCATTGAAGTTCTAAACTGCCTGGCCTACTGTTATCAAGTAAGTGCTTAGTTATCAAGTAAGTGTTACAAGCAACGAGTCACATTCTCTTAATCCCCACTCATTCATATAAACGAATTCTAACCTACTTTTAGTTTGGATATAAATTTGGAAATAGGTAAAAATATAGCTTTTAGCCTAAAACCAGCAAGAAAATGCCTAAAAGTTAAATAGCAGAAACATCTTTGAAATCGAACACATTTATTTCTGAAGGTCTGAATGTGGTACCTGTTCGGCACCTCCGGAGTTTGTGAGAATTAAGACTTTGGTTTTATCAATTTTAGTTACATCTACATCAGATATACCTTAGATAAAGCTAGATTTTTACGTCTAGAACAAAGTGTGTACTTTTTTTTTATTAATGTTCGAATTATTTTTTGTACTTAATGTACTCTGGCAGTCCTCAAACTGGTAAGCCTATCGAAGTCTGAATAGAAACAACTTTGGTCCTATAACGTTTGGTATAAAAATTTAATGGTTTGTCGCAAGATAGTGGCGGGAAAGTGGTCAGAGGATTTATAAAACTTCAATTTATCAGCATTGAACTAAATATTTCACAAGCATCGAACCCAAGTTATGAAATAAAAATATATACGTTTACATAAAAACCGAAAGTGAGACCGTCTGGTATTATCTAAACAGTTTACGTTCTTGCGGTGGCAGTCGTAACAGAGTGAAGGATGTATGCAGTACGTATACTAAAGATGGTTTGGTAATATTGATTAAAATTCGAAGAGCTTATTAGTTATCCTTGAGCTAAATTTCGATTTTATGTGTAACAATACGATTTATTAAGACCTAAACAATACAATTAGATGCATACATTAGATACATTAGATGTATTTGTTATAATTAAAAATTATAGTTCTGAAAATATTTGACTCAAGTTAATGTCATTTATTCAAATAATGAAATTGAAATACCGTGTACGACCGTTGTCAGACAAACCTTAATATTATGTCGTAATAAGTGCCGAAATAAAATTCAATAGGAAGTCATAAAAATCATAACAGTCATTGATGTCTAATACAACATATTTACAATATATTAATATTTACAACATATTCAATAGATATTATAATATAGTCTTAAACAATTTATTTATTTTGGGATTTCAATAGAAAAAAAAATCAATATATTGATAAATCTGTTACCTAAATAATCATAATCTATTATTTATTATATTTATTTTCAGGAAATTTATTTTTACCTTTTTTTTCTCTTTCTTATTCCTTTTTTACACCTGAACAACGTTTCGAATTCATTTGTCTATTTTTTATATTGAAAGTAATTTATAATAATTAGCTTAATAATGGTAAATTATATGGAAACATCTTTTCCAATATTTTCTTTATGGATATATATACACATAAACTTCTTAATAAACTTATTATATATACATATATATACTGTAGAAAAAAAACTCATATTGAGTGTTCTGGAAAATTTAACAAATTTATATTATATTACAATACATAAATATATTATCTTACATAAATATATTAATCATGACTTAATAGCCATATCAATTATATAAACATTTTTTTAATAAATATTGTTATAATGTTAATTACTGTTGTTAATTACTATTGCTATTACTATTTTTAATTACTATTGTTACGATAGTACGCATTAAATTTTCGTGAGTTGAATGCTTCAATAAAGCAGTATTTGGGTTTTAGATAAGATTTAGGAGTAATGGTACAGTGGAACTGGTGGTAAAGAAGTTATTTAAAAGAAATATATCTCTCAATTATAATAAAATTAATCCATATAGTCTCAATTACTTTATTAACTTAAAATCTCAACGTTTCGACCAATCTGATCATTCTCAAGGATATCTAACAATTTCCAAACTAGTCATTCAAAATTTTTAAAAACATTATTAATCATAAATTATGCTACCTTAATTTTAATATTACAACTTCGAAATAAGTCATTAAAAAGTTGCCGGTTACTCTGCCTTTGTCTAATACAAATTAGCCGATTTAACCTACAATACATAATTAAATAAAGGAAAACATATACACAATTAATAAACTATCTTCATGTTATGTTATATTACTTATATATCGACTATTTCATTTATATATTTTTTTTTTTATTTGCACTATTATCAATCAACTTATCAACAATACATTCCTTAAACTACCTCACAGAGCTTTGACATATTTTCATTATATTTCAAATTCTATTTCAGTTATTTTCTTATTTATTCTAGTATTAAAAAAAC
Organism: Halyomorpha halys; assembly: GCF_000696795.3. Classification (NCBI taxonomy): domain Eukaryota; kingdom Metazoa; phylum Arthropoda; class Insecta; order Hemiptera; family Pentatomidae; genus Halyomorpha; species Halyomorpha halys. The sequence continues at coordinate 72,093 of NW_027104827.1, read as the reverse complement.
CTACCAAAATTAATTATAAATGGTTTATCCTAAATACAACCAATTTGTGATCAAAATACAAATTAATTTTACTAAAAATGTTAGCATAATGTAGGTTCAAATTTCTTGCCTATTATTTGAAATTCACTGCACAATTAATATTTTCCTATATTAAAATAGCTTCAAACAAAATGCTAGTGCAAGATTAGACTACATAGATACAATTTATTATAATTGAAAAACCAAACCAGTCTCGAACAAAAAATTAAAATATATAGAAATAAATCTTACACGTAAATCTGACTTTATACATTTATATAATTATATTCTTCGAAATAAACTTCTGTAACCGATGAAACTCTGACTTGCTGTAAGATTGTGGTTTACCATATTAAGCAACAGGGTTTATCTAATGTTGTTAAATGTTGGCGAAAACATTACCTTTGTTGTTTTTGTTCGCCATCACCTATGAAATGTTTATAAATACATGTATAACGCAAGGTATTTATTCATATGAAACAGATCACCTTCATCAGGTTACAAGAAAATGAAAGTTGATATCGCAATGTTGGACCAGTTCTTTCACCTTTGCTTTCACCAGACGGTAGCATCTTAATTTAGAAGTACCCGGATATAACTGTAGTCTAGCTTAAGATATTTCATGTTAAAGAGGTTCTTTTTTCAAGCTAATTCTTCTAAACTTTTATAGAAATAAGATGAACATTTATAAATATATATTTCACCTTACCAAGTAATTCAATTATATAACATTATTTGTAATATAAATCTTAAGATCTAATTAAAATTGTTTTTTTAAATCGCTTGAATATTTTAAGGACGTTTAATATCTGAATTTGTAAATAAAAGTAATTTTGCATTTTATTTACTAATATAAATTAATATAATTCGCTTCAATCACCAAGATATATCAATTATCAGTAATTGAAATCCAGCGGTTTTAAATCTCGATTTAACAGTAAAAATAAGTCATTCAATTTTATTAAATACACATTCAGTGAACTGAAATTCTTTATTTTCCAGAATGTTTTATTTTTAACAAAATCTCTATTCCACATTGAACGAAAATTGTATATTATATGTAATTATTTTGTATTTTCAGAATTTTCACAACCTAATTCTTGGATGACCGGGAGATTTTAAATAGCCTAAAAAAAATTATCTTACTGAGCGTCACAGCTCTGAAGATCGAGCATTGAAAGCTAATTGGCACACAAATGAGCATTTTTTTAACTTGTAATTGGGAGAGGAAGTTGTTGCCAGGAGGCGGACTCAGAGCATTTTATAATAATATATTTTTCGTTTTAGTGACAACGCCCGTACAAATTTATATTTATGTAAATTATAATATATATATTGGTTGGGGCTTTTGGGCGTAAAACCATGAGGTCATCAACGCCCACGTTTCTTACTTTATAATTCGATTTCAAGATTTGAAATTCTCTTGATAATTGCTAAATAAGTTTAAATAATTACTTATTTTAGAATTTTTTAATACATATGACAAACTTTTGGTTATTCATTAATCTTATTCAAAAGATTATTGGGATGTAGTGCCGTAGGTGTCTTCTGTTTCATCAGGGATGTCCAGGTTTCCTGGCCTTCGTCTGGTCGAAGTGCATCCTCCTGACTGTGGTCCTTACTCGTCTCAGCTTTCCTGTTGAGTGTCCCTGTCTCGTCCCCGTCTGGTCCTGCAACTGGTTAATTTGATTCTGGTCCCTCGTCACAAGCTATCATTTTTGTTAGAAAACTTAAAGGTTAGCCAATCTAATTTTCTCAGGGGCCTCTGGTAATGTGACAAACTTAATACAGATGTTTTCACATCCGAGGATGCTAAAAGCTTCCCAGAAGGATACCCTGACCAGGTATAGG
>NW_027104827.1:67965-70174 GCF_000696795.3 Halyomorpha halys | reverse complement strand
TTAAATGTATATAATGCACACATACAAATGCAATGTACAAATGACAAGTGTATCCTGGCATACTATTCCCTTGGATTGCCTTGTGGCATTGTAAGGTTCGTTGCAGGGTCCAATCTACGTAGTCAAATCATGCAGCTAACGCCAGTGGATTGCAGCGAGTAGATTGGTCGATGCTCGACATGTCACAATCTCACAACAGGAGATCATAACACAAAAAAAGGCAATCCTTCCCCACCGGACCCGCTCCACTAAACTCCGAGCGACGGGCCTTTATAACTTTTAAAATATTGGTTTAAAGCGGGAAGAGGAAACTTTAAGATAGTTTAATCGAGCAACATTTAAAAAGCGCCTGAAATTGAAAAATGGCATGAATATAATACGGGTACTTGGATGGGTGCCCGTACAAATAAAGTAAGCCAGGTATATGGTTAGATATACCTTGTTATTCAACGAGAATAGTAAATTGAAAATCATTCATACATTAATAGTAAACAATACAACTGAGCTGTATTGTATACATTGATGTACACAGTGAAAAAATAAAATAAAATATATGTATATATAACAGAGAAACAGAGAAAACTACACATCCTATTAAGAAAATAAGTACCCAGATTTTTGTTCGAGATTTAGGGTTACGAAAACCAATAAAAGTTGAAGATCCAAGTGTGTGACTACTGATTCAACATCATATGAATAATATGTCATTGAATATTGGGCATGTACTTGTGTAAACCGGCATTGAGAATGATTGCGTATTTACTAGAAATACTCAATTGGGCAATCATTCTCAGGCAAGCTATGGGACAGTTGATCTGTAGGTAGCTCTAGAGAAAACCGCTTTAATGAAAACCATACCGTGCCAAGGATTGTAAATCCATTCCCATAATACCAAAAGATCTTTACTCATGAGTTTCCAGTGTTCCTCCAATATCTCCCTCATTCTGATTTTAATAACGAGCATTAAATAATATCGGGTCAAACATTTCGAAACCCTCAAGACGTTATCAAGCTGCCTTACCCAATTATATCGCAAACTTAACCAGTTGTCACTATCCAGCTGCATTAACTTTAGAAAATATTGTTTGGCAAAGGGAGTACAGCTCATATTGAGTATTTTTACTAACCAAGACATGGGAGGGAAAGTATTTGACAGGAGTTGCACTAGGCATACTCGGAGTATTATGTGTTTAGAGATTTAGTTCATCCCTAAAAATTCTTCCACTCTTAATTATGGTCATAATAATGCATAAAGAAAAATAAACAAATTAAAATTCCCTTACAATTTCAAACTAACATCAACATTCAAACGATCAAGAACTAATGTTTAAACAAATGCTAGGCGAACTCAGACACTCCAACGTGGTTAAATAAATATCCTCACCCTCAGAAAACAAATCTAGTTAGATTTTACATTAATATTAGACCATCGTTGGACTCAACTACCAATCTGCCTGTAAAGTTCAACATCCTCCATCAACCATGTTGACCAAACAAGTTGTTCGAGTCCTCTTAATTCAGAATAAAAAAACATTCAATGTAACCTTTTTTATTTTAATTTGATGAAACGTCTATTATTCGAATTATATCGTCGTGACTGAATTTAAATAACGAAAGTGAAGAGTAATTTACCAGAAAATTTTAGCATTTTGTAAAAAACATTCTTATAAACACTACTCTATATCTCAGGGAAGTAAAAAGGCGCAGATATAAAAAATAAAAAAAAATGGGAAACTTAAAAGTAAAACGTCAAATTCTTTTTTTTTTGTTTTCTTATAAGTAGCTATATTCACAGTATTTACTTAATCGTTGTGATCGATATAATTGATTATACCCTAAAATTCGATATATCTATAAGTTTAATTATAAACCTGTCATAAAATTATTGTAACTCATTTCTTGAAATAACCGATGAAACTCTGGCTTCTCCCTCTCGTTCCCCCACAGGTGAATTAAAGAGTTATTGTAACATCAATAGCTTTATAATGCACGCTAACTGCATAGTTCTTGAACTGACCGCCAATCTTAGATAGAAGACCGTAGATCTTGCTGGGGTTGGTGGTATCTCAGGCGGATTAGGTTCAGTGTCAAGACAAGATTTTGCCCGTTCTTATAGACCAGGCCTAATGTCTTGACAACATTTGGCCGTTTCTTCAACGGCAGAAGGTGGTGTCAGTCCTTCAGAGAATGAGATAGATACAGGTGGCCA
>NW_027104827.1:60794-67481 GCF_000696795.3 Halyomorpha halys | reverse complement strand
TATTGGCCACAACTGTGTGGCAGATTGTAATATCTATCAATAAATAAAAAGTATTATTATTATTATAGAAAAAAAAAAGTACACTTTCTTACTTTTTTACGGGTGCCACCTCCAGTTTCGATCATCGTAAACTATTTTGTATGATGATCTTTGCATTGATGTTTGATGTTAGATCCTTCATTAAGTTTGACTAGGTACGTCAACTGTCCTAGAACTTGGATGATGGTGCCAAACCATGTTTCTCTTCATACATAATTTCGTGACAACACTCGGTCTTCCACGCTAAAATTATGTGTGTATTAGAGAGGCTTAGTAAGTCTAATTTAATTTCTAGTTACCTATTTAACCCGGCAGAAGTGGTCTACTTTTTGTCCTTTAAGAGGTATCCCGTGATTAGTTATCACAAGATAAACGATTTCTACTATTTTTATATATACATGTAATTAGATGTAATGATGACAAAAATATTTACCTTTACTTCCTATGCAATTTGAAATTGAAATTTTAAATCATAGCTCTTCCATCAGGGGCTGAAGAATCCATAATTCGTAAAAGATCTAAGGTCTTCTTGCCTCGGCTCATGATTTAAAATAATAAACGCAGGAGGTGTCTAGGTGAGCGAAATATTCATATAAGAATAAAAAGATATCACACGTTAGGAGATATCGCAAGATAAGTACACGTTAGGAGTTATCACAAGATAAGTACACGTTAGGAGTGTACTGGTAAGAGAAATGCACAGTCTTACCGTTACGAGGAGGCCAGAGCAAAACTGAATTGGTTATAGATGGGGAGGCAAAAGAGGGAATAATATAAAGAAGCGGCAATAACAACATCCAAGTTTTAACGGATGGTTGACATTACACAGTATAAACAAAACAGATGAAATCTCTAGGAAAATATAGATGTTTATTTCCATCAACAAGCAAAATGCTCAAGGCTACATCTCTCCCGCCCCCTGAATATAATAATTATCAGCAGGTAATTCAACAAATTCAATTGGAATTGCTCAAAAATGGAAAATTTGTCCTGTACTGAATGTTTTACTGGGGTGGTTAAGAATAGAGTTACTCATATATTTTAGTTGTTTTTTCGTAATTTGTACATAGCTTTCTGCCAATCCATTTATTGCGAGTTATCCTGGTGGAACAGGTTTTTGATAAATTCAGTTCTAAACGCTGATGAAAATACCAGTCTGAAGCCATGTCCGGGAGGCCGTAAGAGCCTTTAAGAACTCTATTGTTGTAGTAGATGTTGACTTCATTTGTAATACTGTCTTGGTGCATTTAGACTTGGCATCAACTATTATAAATTGATAATAACCGTGGAAGGCAATAGCGTAGTCTTTATGGATTCGTTGAAAATAATTATATTTGATCACTATATACTAATTATAGTGAATATTCTTCAAACCAAAACCGGATACATAAAAGTGGCAACTTTTCTGTATCAGATATATTCCGAATGTTTTTACTCATCACAAAAAAAAAAGTGTCATCTTCAACTTTGGCAGTTAGGTTATGATCCGTTAAAATTTCTGGGCCGTTTAGTTTAGTTAAGTAGAAGCACCCGATAGCGCTCACTTAGCGAAGGTAGTACCCAAGATAACCTGGACCCTCCCGAACTTAGGTTACCTCGGCCACTAAGACAGATAATATTTCTCCAGAGCAGAAATGTCCGCTCTAATTCACTTAGGTCCGCAGACCACTCTAGCTAAGGTAAGCCACTCTATTACAATTTAATTGTTGTCTTCCTACCCACTTCAACTAAGTAATTTGTTCTTGAAACTTAAATATACATTCAGCAGTTGTAGCAGCAGGAACATCGAGCAACATTAGCTTTCAAGAAGAAATATTTCGACCATAAATTATTTAATGACAAGAAAATGTCATTTAGGCCTTCATAGCTGAACAAAAACTTTCCTTATAAACTATAAAGATAGTTGAACAAAACTACATTCGCTCTTATAAGATGTACACGGAATAAGTAAAATAGAATTGAGTGTAAGGGAGCCTTGAATTTAAAAAAATAATCAGGGTCACCACTTTTAGGATCTTGTTAAGGTTCAATGAACACATGTTTTAACTAAAAAATGTCTCTTTTATAAAAATAAATTAAAGAAGTAAACTATTTTCAATACAAACTTGCATATGGCTAACTAAAAAGCTTTTTTTTTATTATTCATTTATTTATAAACATTTACAACTGTATATAAAATACAACAAGCATATTTGATGTAAGATCATAATGATATGATACAGCCTGTAGAGAAACTACCCAGTAGTAGAACTCTAAAAACATTTTATAATATAAGGTCACGAGGCCATCTTCTTTTCAGGCGCCTCGGAGGATTTCCAGGAATGGAAGAGGAAGCAAGATTAGAAATTAGTGGATTTGGGTGGTTTAGGAGTTTATAATGGAAGGAATGATATCGGGTTCGGGCTAGATCGGTTGCACAAGGAACATTTAGGTCTTTATGGATGGTTTCATTAGTAATAAAATAAGGAGCATTGAGGATTTTGGATTGTAAGGATTGGATACGAGAAGAATTCGAAGGTTTAGTGGAGCCCCAAAGCTCAAACTAAAAAATAAACTTTTAACAATTTTACATCTAACGGCAAGATGGGTGGGTGAGTTCACTGTGTTGCCTTACTAGTAGTTATTTAAAAAAAATATTAAATAATAGTGCAACTAAAATAATAATGCAAACTAGATTCACTACCAACAACCAACCTTTTAGCTTTCTAACGTTCTGTATAACAAAGAGATAGTTGTTTTTGTTTTTTTTGGCCAAGACTCCCATTGGAGTCCTATACTGCCTAACCATGGTTGGGGGTCAAAGTTCTTCATTTTGTGGGACCGCCACTCAATGAAAAAAGTCAACGCCCCAGGCCGGATTCGAACCGGCACCGCCAATAGACATCAAACTGAGCTACGGGCGGCCCAAAGAGATAGTTCCGGTGAAACAAATACAGACAAATTGTCATTTCTTTAACATAATCATAACAAGTACTCTAAAACATTGATCTAATAAGTTATAAATGTAAATAAAAGTTTAGAAGGTTAAGGTTTTTCTTAAAATAATTTAAACCTAAAAATTGTAACAAACAGTTCATTATTTCATTTATAAATAAAATATTTTTATTAAACGGTTCTCAGTAATATTTCTCAGAATTCTTTTCTGTAGCTAAAAAATACACGGATTAGGTATTGGACAAGAATGAAGTGTGTAATGACCAACAGTTGCAAATACCTTACTAAGGATATTTACTGAAAAACATTACAATGAAATATATACACATTACTAAATGATATTAAATAGTTTTAGATAGAGGAGGGCATTAGATAAGGAAGTTGATAAGGTTAAAGTGCACAATATATTTAATGTAATACCGAAGCTGATTGGTGCTCCAAGACTAAGAGCTCAACCAATCAATTCGATAGAATGCCCTTAATTAGCCACTTGTACCCCGTGACCCACCTTTTAACTCCTCCTTTCATCGCCAATTCCCATATGGGATCCGGGATTGGAGACTACTGTCAGCAAATACTCCAGAATTAGATTCACGATTTATTGAATTCACCTCCACCTCGCTTTGGCAATCTGTAGTTATCTTCATCCCGTTCAAGGGATTGCCTTCTGATCCTTGTTAAGCCTAATGAAATCGGTCTCTCTGTCAGGCTAGGAATTCCTTTAAAATTATTATAACGAAGATGAAGATCTGCGAACAATGCAGAGACACTCAGAATCCGATCATCTTTATATTATGAAAATTATATTGATTTTCAACAAGATTCAAAAGGACTTACGGATAAATTAATTAATAAATAGATAAATGTATTAGTAATTGGATTGGATGGGAAAACTGTTCTTTCTATGGTCTGATTTTCTAATGTAAACCTTTTGCGTGGCATTATTTGATTATTGTTGCCAGATTGATAATAACAAAAAAAACAACATATTTTTCTAAAGTAATAAACTGTATAGCAATAATAGCTACGGAGATAGTTGTTAAAAAAATCCTCCTGTTTAATTGGATAATGTACGTTGGGACCAACAAATGGCTACAATTTTACTAAATAGTGAATGTTAACAATGCTCCTACAACCTCGATTTAGTTCATACACTTTAGGTGAGGTTATACAGTTACGCTGGAGGTCTAAATCAACCCAATCCACCAGTAACTGGACCGTTTTTTTAATTTGTGTTCCTACCAGGAAAATATATTATCAAACTCAATGTCTATGTTTCTAAAGAATATGCTGTCTATCAAATTAATAAAATACTAACAAGAAGAGGACCCTTCATGGGACTATTTTTTTTTTTTTTTTTATGGAATTTTTTTCATCGAGAATTAATATTATATTATAGATCTTAGATAACGTATATTCTTGAAAAATCCAGATTAAAGAAGAGTAAGGTTCCCTCTCAAGCATGCCTACCTGAAGAGTTAAAATTAAATTCGCTATTATTTATAAAGTTAATCGAGCAGGGATTACATGCAGTGGGTTTTATGAGAACAAGAAGAAGGGGATACGGCAGTTTCAAAGCAATAATTGAAATTATGTAAGGAAGGCAAGTACTATCATTAATAGGCTCGTGTTTTTATTAATTTTATAAGAAAGTTAAGCTTACCTAAATAATTTCCAAAGGCAATTTTCTACTTCCTTTCCAGCAGCACAGCCTAATCCTAAATTATTATTTTATCTATTGAACATCACAGAAAACATTATATAGTAATTAACTTTCGAAACACTGAATTTTCTAATTATGCCTGTGTGATAGTATGTGAATCCCCGTGTGTCCCTTTGCTAATAAAATAATCTATAATCAAACCGAATTATGATGTGATTCAATGTAAAAATAACCATTAAATCATTAGTCACTTGGAAATAAAATAGATAAAAAGTAAAGGATTTCAGAGCAATCATTCAATTATATGAATATGTAATATTATGCAATGAAAAATTATACTTTACATGAAAATTCTTTTGCACCCTCTCTACCGAAGGTAGGAAAGCTTTGCGTTAATCCAGAAAATAGAAAAAAAATATTTCCTAAAAAAAAAAATTTACACTCACATTTTACGGTTTAAAAACAAGGAACAACTTTGGTTTAACGTCTGTCTCTCTATAGCCAAATTTGTGTTCTAACATAGTCGATCGAACAGTTGAACTGGGCCCTGTTTCATAATGAAAGCTAATAGTATTAGTTCAAAATACAAGTATAGTGACAACATGTTAATTACACTAATATTTATTTTTTTCATAATTGGGAGGACTATTAGTGATATTACAGGAGTTAAAAAGTACTAAAGTACAAGTTAATATTGTACAAGTCAGTGTAATTGCATTAAGTTAAATCGAAAAGACTAATAACATTTGTGTGTACTTTATTATGAAACAGGGCCCTGATGTTATTGAAATTTTCAGTTACTGTGCGAATTGGTTGGTATCTAGTCGATTCAATTTCTAAACGTATTTTTCTTTGTACATCAATACTTTCAAAACGACTAGTCTGATTTAGCCAAAATATAAAGGAAAATTGGTGATAGGTCTGGAAATGAACTTGAATTAATTTTATCAAATCACGTCCACTAATTTTGTTTTGCGATGCACAATAATATTTTTCATGACCATAGATTTTATATAAATACGACAAATCAATTAATATATTTATATAATATTATTCAGGTTAAAATTCAGATTGAAACGTCGGCACAGATAAATAAGTTTTGTTTATTTGCTTATCTTTGCTGACTGCACTCCCGACCATCTTTCTCTTATATCAATCTACAATCAATCATTAACAAATCATTGAAATTTAAGATAGTTGATCCAGCTATATGAAACAATTTAAATGATATCCTCAAAACAAAATTATTTCAACATTTGACGAAAATATTCACCGATAATTCCGACATCCCTAATTGTTATCGACATTAACATTTGGCTTAAACAATGGTTAAAAACTTTCCCCCTTCCTCGTCTAAGATATTTTCAAATATCACCAAAACAGGCGATAAATTCAACAAGATTCCACCAATCCACTTAAAACTTGGAGATATAAGTAGCTGGATAGTGAAATTTGCGTAATGTGTGCAGTGCACCAGATTTTTTAAACTAAAATTTAGAATGTGTATAAACAATATACATAAAATATCAAAGATTTCATATTTCATGCTCTCATAGGATACACCTACGAATGGGATATTAACAGAGTCAAAGTTATAAAATCGTAATTTCCGAAATCATATGGGCTTAATATACCATCTTAGAAGAGAATTGAATATTTCAGTGTCGTTGCTGGTTATAATTTGGTCGAAGAAATGGACTTTAACTATATTCCGTAATTTTTTTTGTATTTACCTAATAACTAAGTTATATGTATTATTTAATAATCAAGTAATTACAGTTGAAAAAATTTCATTTGAAGTTTTTTCAAACGTTAAAATTATTTCAAAATGAATATACTGATTAAGTCGAAACAGTATTGCTATTAGTTACACATATGAATCCAAAATGACTTGACGTTAACTATAAACATCGGAATGATTACATGTTGCAGGTTGGTTGCCATCCCTCAGCATGACATTTATTTTGGGTAAGTTGTGGCCTCAACTTTTATACATAATATGCTAAATGATCAAAGCATAAGTAATAAGATGAATATTTTCAAGACCAAGT
>NW_027104827.1:55874-58009 GCF_000696795.3 Halyomorpha halys | reverse complement strand
GAACACCCATAAGCAGGGAAATTGTAAAATCCTCCCGCAGTGAGATGTTGCTGGTGTAAAGTGTTTTGATCTTTTTCTAACTTACATACACCACTGTCAGTGCCCCTTTCTAGAAATGGTGAACTAATTCATAGTGATGAATCACAAGAATTTTTTAAGCTTTTGAAGTTGTCAGTTCTATTACTGACCTAAATAAATATGTTTATTAGGCTTTTATAGCCTATTACTAGTCTATTACATTTAATAGACTTATAATGCCTGAATAGGCGAAACATTGACTGGTCTCAAGGTTTATTGGAATGTTCCAATAAGTATATGTACAACCTATTTTACTGTATATATAATATTGCTTTCGAATTGCCAGTTTTAATATATACATTTTAATTAACATGTTATGAATTTATTTATTAAAATATGGATCGAAAAGCTATTCAAATTTAAATCCTTTCAGTCTACACGAATACCAGGTGAGGAATACAGTAAACAAACATGTCACCAGGCGTGTTCCATTCAGGCAGCTGTTCCGCTCCTCTAGGAACAAAACCTCCATACAACCTACTTCGTTCACCACTCGTGTCAAAAAAAGATATAGGCAATGGACAGAAGAGAGACACAGAAGAAGGTATGAATTATCCTAAACACGACTTTCGACCTATTAAAGTAAAAATTCGTTAAAATGAACAGTTCTGAAATTGCGATTTTTTTTAACTTATAACTATCTAATTCCACGGAGTTCTTGGGCTCCTCTTTAAATTATTAGGAATTCAGTTATGCTCGAACAAGAATCTATCACTGACATAAAGAAACGATAGTACATTGGCTTATAAAAGGTGGTGCGAAAATGATTTACAGATATGATGTATGTCTACACTCTATTCTTGGAAAAAAAAAACCGTAAAAAAAAGCACTTTTTGCGAGTTTTCCTTATTCACTCGCTTCCTAGGCATTGTAGGCTAAACTATGTTATAGGCAATGTTAAAAGCCATTTTTTTTCCAATCCCTCTAAAAACAGAAATAAAAAGTGAATTAATAAGTGCATTACTGTGAAAAGAAAAAGTAATTCGTGTTGGATCTTACCTTTTACTACCTTTGGTATTTTAAGGTTACCTGTTATGTTTATTTGTATACATGAGATATCCATTCTAAAAAAGGTGCTATTTTTAAGTCCGAGAGGTGAGGGGCCTCCTCGTGTTGTATCGCATATAAGATAAAATAAAAACATTAATTAATAAAGACGATAGATAATGGTGAAATAATAAGAAAAACAGTCAGAAGTCGAAAAGAAGTTTGGGGGAGGGAGGTGGGAGTGCATCAGAAAATGGAGTTATGAGGTGATGTTAATAGAGTTTTTGGAACCTTTCCTGACCTGCCACCTCGCAGGAAGGGGGGATGGAGTGATAGACTGGAATACTAGATTGAAGGAAGCTAGGAGACTGTCAAAGAATTTAATGTGTCACCGTGTGATGTAAACAGCATTAATTCTTGAAAGTTTTATACATACATATACGGCTACAGCGCCGGTTCGAATCGGGCCTATTGGATTGAAGTTGACTTGACCCCTACCTCCCCCACCCTGGTTACCTGGAGAAAACTCTCTGGTATGTCAAAAACGACCAGGAAGGGGGTCATAATAATATATGTAAATATATCGTATTCGAGAATTCCAAACAATGAATGAGATACGGGAGTGAGATACCATTAATGATTGCAAAAATTTCAAACAATGAAACTGCCATAGTTGGTTTTTCTTAATAACATTTTTTTTCTGATATTTATTTCAAACAATGAAACTGCCATAGTTGGTTTTTCTTAATAACATTTTTTTTCTGATATTTATTCCATGATTCATTATTACCAACTCAATCTTGTTGAATTAATTTCCTTTAAGATTTATATAGTATATTTGTAACTTTACTTCCATATTGGAGTTGATAAATCATGAAATTATTTTAGTCCAAGTTAGCTCTAAACTGAAAATATCACTGTGTTCAAATTAGTATTCCTGTCCTGAGTAATATCATTTTTAATCCATCATGTATGTATAATATATATATTATATAGATACCAAATATGTAGGAAGTATAGTAGTTATTTCACCCCAATTTTCCATTACTTTAATGAAAACTATGTATAAT
>NW_027104827.1:53029-55824 GCF_000696795.3 Halyomorpha halys | reverse complement strand
GAGATTCATGTAAATTCTAGGGGATAAGAATTTTAAAAAACACACGCATTTTCAACAAATAAAATAGAATATATATATATATATATAGTTCCTGAGATTCATGTAAATTCTAGGGGATAAGAATTTTAAAAAACACACGCATTTTCAACAAATAAAATAGAATAAAACTCTTTACAAGGCTGTACGTTTGACTTGACATCACTTGACATCCTAATTTTTTGCAGCTAAGGCCAATAAGACCGGGAATCCTACTGTTTCACGTGTAATTCAAAAGTTGCGATATTCAACAATGCCTGTCAAGAAAAACTTCTTGCAAAATTGAGATCATCTCCCCGGACGAAATGGAATTCAAATCCGAATATTTTATATTTCAATTTTTCAACGAGAGAAAAAGTAATTTTAATATGCACTATATAACTCAGTGGGAACAAATACTTATTTCATTATTAAACAAATCTTCTTTTGTTTGGAATAATAATAGGGAGGATATATTAGGAAATTATTCCAAAAATTAAAATGATCTATTTCTTTAGTGGAGAGAAAGTGGCGTGCCACCACGCCTCATTCTGAGTTCGAGTTTGCCTATACTTCTTGACAAGGTAGTTCAAGAACCCTAGAGGAGAAAAATGGCAGTTATTTCACCCCAACTTTTTATTACTTTAATCAAAACTATGTAGTTACTAGTCAAAATTAATGAGTCTGCCAACCATAGTAAATAAAAATGTTTGATTTATGAAAAAATATATCTCAGGAACCATTAGACGTACAGATGTCTGCCAGCGCACTGGCAATGGTAACAATCGCCAGCACAAAATTAAAGCTATTTCAAAGTTCAATTAAGTAGTTTATAACGTTTTTCTTCGTAGGGGTAGTAGTTTCCATAATATTTGCAAATGAATGATTTTATTGGAAGATTGCTAATTGACTATGTCTACAATGAATTATCGTATTAAAAATAGTACACCAATTTACTATTTGAGTTAAATTTTACCGCACCCGGAACAAATTCCATTGAATGATTTTATATATGAAACTTTGTCCGAACAACTATAAATCAATTTATTTTAACATTTACCATGGAAACTTCTAGTCCTATGAAGAAAAATACCATAAAGTACTTCATGATACATTCGGCTAGCTTTAATATGAGTGCTGGCAGATATCTGTATGTTTAAGAGTTATTAAGATATAGTTTTTCATGAATTAAACATTTAATCCCAACAACTGGAAATCAATATTGAATTTATTTTGTCAAATATCATAAAAACTAGAAGCTTTAATGTGAGTGCTAATCCACATTTTTATTTCCAATTATTCCTGAAACATAGTTTTCCCAAAATAAATTCACTAACTGTGATAATTCACTGATTATTCTTTATTTTGTTGTGAAATGTTGCGTTAAAAAACTATTTCTTGGAAATTATTGAGCATAAACAGCTCAATTAGGGCTTTTAGCAAATTTACTCTACTTTAAATGACATTCTATTAGGTTTTAAAGTGTTTTTGTTAGTTTTAAAGATATGGAACTCCAAATGAAAAATCAATATTTTTTTAACTTTTCGAAACAGCCGCTATTTTTTTGTTTCCCGTAACGCTAATAGGCAGACTCGTCAATTTTGACTAGTAACTATACAAAATTCTCATTACAGTAATCAAATACTGGGGTGAAATAACTTTTTTTACGCCGGGTTCTTTTACTTACAAGGGGAGGCTACGCACAATCGCCTATTTCAATTTTCACAGTTTTATGGTGATACTAGGTTGAAAAATATTAGACACGTATGCATTGTTTCTTTCTAATGCACCCTAGATATCGCATACACCTTGGCTCAGCATGTATTTAATTGTTATACATATCAATTGATTTGTTTTTGTTTATAATAGTAAAAAAAAATAATTCCTCGTATAAAATGAGTATTAAGTGTTTAAAAAATCATCATATAAACCAAAATTGACTTCCTATAAAGTATACTAAAAACATCATTAGAAAAAGCAAGTCAGATTCGGTAGTGTCTTTTGAAACTCTTAAATACGAATTTTAATATAAATAAAAACAAAATTTTTTTCGAGGATATCTTTTGTGTGCAGATGTCCAAGATTAAAGAAATAAATTCATAACTTCTCACAATGGTATTGAAATAAAACCTAATTACAACTTTTGGAAAGCTCTTTGGCTCTTTCGGCACATTTCAATATCATTTATATTTTGTGCACTTATTACGTGAGAAAAAACAGTTTCAAATAAATAAAACTTTTTCAATTAAAAGAAAATTTTATTTTATATCTCCGGTTCAATTTTTTTTTTCTTTTACGAATGTCTAATCTGTACGATTTCGTATAATTTTGAGTGTCCTAAGCCTCTATAAATTTTCATGTTGAAGTTATTGTAATTTTTGTAGTTTTCTAGAACAAATCGAAAGCCCCAGTAAGGCAAAACTTTTGAGATATTTAAATACCAATCGATTTGGTTTCGCATGTTGGATAACAAAATATTGAAAAAATATTATTTTTTTAAATTTAGAGAGAGAGAAAAAGCTATTTAATTCGTCGTTAGCGTAATCAAAAATCCGAATTTTCACAACAAAAAAAAATATATTTTATATATGTATATATAGTTGACCGTAAAAATTGATATATAAGAAGATGGTCAGGGTTGTGGTCAAAGGTGAAACAAAAATAGTTTAGAACTATTTATTTTCCGACGTTTCGTCCCACTTTGCAGGGCTAAAAAGATACAAAATGATACAATGATAAGAAAAAAATACAAAGATAAGATACAATGATAAGAATAAAAA
>NW_027104827.1:49859-52558 GCF_000696795.3 Halyomorpha halys | reverse complement strand
ATTTCGCAATTACTTCAACATGACACCACTAATCTACACGAAACTTAATAGGAGCTCAGGGGACTCTAAACTACACGGAATTAGTACAAATTAGACCTTCTAAAACAAATTAAAACCTGAGATAAAATAAAATGTTTGGGAAAATTTTCTTGATTTGAAACTGTTTTTCAACAATTAAAGGCATAAAATCTAAAAGATATTCATATCGGTCAATGCGCAGGAATTTAGCTTTCCAATAATTATCATTAGACTGGATTTTGACAACATTGTGAGGAGTTATGAATTATTTCGCAGACACGGGACTCCATAGAAAAAAATATTTTTAAAAAATCAAGCCCAAAAATTTCTTATTTTTGATTTGTAAGAAAATTCGTATTTAAGGGTTTCAAGATGTTTAAACCAAATCTGACTTGATTTTTTTCTAAATAAAATGTTTTTGGTATACCAGTTGGACGTCTTTAGGCAGGTTGGCAGATTAGTTCCTGGTTAAACTAACGGTCGCATAAAAATAAAACAAGGTTTGATATTTTTTGATAAGGCCATATTCATCCAACCATGTTGAACACTATTGCAGTGTTGACCAACCGCTGGTTTAACATGGAACTCAACCACCAACATGCCTACAGAGGTTCATCATCTTAAACATCCCTACTTCACCAATCATATAAATTTTCTAGAGGCTCCTTTAAAGAAGTTCAAACAAATTACATTTACTTTCATAGTCGTCCAACGTTCATTTTATTTTCCTTTAATTTTTCCTGTAATATTTAAATTCGAATTTTATATATGAACTCAAATAATTAATAGAGTAAAAAATAATTTCATTAATGAGATCTGACTGAAATAAATTACCATGGTCCGTTCCTTTTTATATTTCAAAAACTATAGAACTTTCTGCCTAATTTAGTAAACGAAAGTAGCTAAGCGTTGATTTCAATAAATATTTTGTCACTTTCTTTAGTGAAACGATTTTTAAAAAATAGCATTATTATAGACTTTAAAATGTAAGGGGAAGGGGAGATTATTTGATGTCAGATGGTAGTTAGCAATACAGGAGGGAGAAAAAGTTTGATGAGAAAACTTCATGCCCGTACTTTTTCATACATATTTTTTTCCCCAGCTAAGTCAAAAATTGTTTAGTTTTAAAATTAAAATTCTATCAAAAGGTTTTTTTAAATATCATTCAATTCATTCTAATTTTTATTAAGTTCAAATGATTATATTTTTAGATGTTTGCACATTTCACTTTATGAAACATTTGGTTTCGCTACTGTTTAATTTCGAAGAATATTACACAAAGCTGACATATTTCGTATTGTACAGATATTAAAAAAGTTCACCATATAATTGCAAAGGTCAGAAAAATTGTATCAATTGAGATCAATTGTGGTTCAAACCAATGGAAATCGTCGTCCAAAAAATTATAACTATGAAAACGTATGATTATAAAATATGTATTTTGAATAAATATTTTGAAGGTACTATCGACTCATTAATGAAAGGAATGTTCCATATCGTCGGTTAATTTGTGATACCTCTTAAATCCAAAAAGAAAGTTTTTCAGATTATATAATTTTTTTAAAAATCAATGAATTATTCCAGAGAAATCTCGTCAGAACCATTGTATTGCAGTAAACAAAAGTATTTCAATTTCTCTATAATAATGAATTGATTCTCTATTTTTTTTTGTAAAACTTTTTTTTTTTTTGCGGCTTATATGGTATTATAGCTTAATACGATATATTGCTGAAAATACAAATTCTATATTGTAAGTCATTTTTTTTTAATACAATGTAATTCTGATGTTTTGAAATACTTCTTCTGCTTCAACCAAAGTTTCTAGAAACATTTCTAGACAATTCTCCATGTCAGAAAAAAATATACTGGTAGGTACACAAACTGAATTATCTTGTATCCTATATATTTAGGGGAATTTTAAAACCAAATTAAGAATTATCACACCTCTGAGACTCTTGATATGCTGGTTTTTTTAAAAAATAAAATAATCGTCCATTAAATTTCTCAAAAATTAGATTAATTTTTCGAATTCAGATAGGTTAATAATAACATTTTTAGTCTTTTTAAGGTATAAACCAAAAACATCGCATCAAAATTTAATAATGATACCTTCAATAGTGAAATAACCGCCATATTTTTCTCAGTGTAGGGTACTCACTTCATGAAGCTAGGTGAATCTCAGGAGGTCTCTAGAACCTACATGGTTGACTCAGGACTACAGTAAATAATTATCTGCCAAAGCCGGATTCGAACCAGGATCCTTGGAGTTGGTAACATAGTGCCTTACCACTGTGTCAACGAAGTCAAATAATAAAAACAAAAATATTTTATTCAATTATAATAAATTATATCCATATTGTCCCAACATTCTTTATTAATGATTTTAAATGTCCAACGTTTCGGCCAACCTGATAATCACCAAGGACAATCATAACGATAATTTAGCAACATCACATTAACTAAAAATGAAAAATAGGCGGCCATGCTGCACAATTTGCATATAACAATAATGTTAGTGATACGTTGTTGATAGTAGTATTAGTATTTATGGTTGTGAAATTTTATTTACGTTTGTCCTTGATGATGGCCGGATTGGCCTAAACAATGGGAATTTAAAATAAATAATAAAAAATGTTAAGACTATTTGGATAATAAAATCGGTGACCAACAAGATATGAAAA
>NW_027104827.1:33018-49805 GCF_000696795.3 Halyomorpha halys | reverse complement strand
ATGACTAAAATTATATGAATCTAATTAAATAAAAATTTAATGTTCGGTTGTAAATGATCTCCAAAAGTTCTTAACCAATTTACACACTGTTTTTATTCCTAAATGTTCGATCCTGGATTTATTTAGTATAAAAAAAGGTATGAACAAAATTAACCTTTATTGGTATATACCACTCAGTTTCCTTCTGAAAAATAGGAAAACATATTTCTAATTCCAGTACATCACTTTATATTTACAAAAAATTATAAAAATCTAAGGAGGCTTCAAGTAAAGTAGACCAAGATTTTTTTTTTTTTTTTAGGGAAAAGCAAATCATATTCATTTTAAGCGTCTTCTGAAACATTAAAGAAATCAACAATTAAAAATTATGGAACATTATTTATTTGGAGGTTTTTTTTCTACCGCTGTTCTTTTTTCATGTAATCGTTTGAACTCCTCGGCACTTTATCTAACTTCTATGTTACTGACACAGTTGGATCGTACAATGTCTGTACTTTAGGCTCTTATTAATACCATTTAGGCCATCATCAAAGCATACAACAATTCGCTACAACAAAGTTCACATTATATAAACCATAAAATAATTCAACAACTTAAATCAACTATCTGATCATTACAATTTTCTATAATTTAAAATTGTAAAGACTATCTATTAACTCATTATTTAGTTTTCTTTATAAAAATCAAAATAATCATTATTCATGTCTAGTAATGTTAAAAGAACTAATTGTATATTTAAAATAAGGAGAAACCTTTTTAAACAAACATGATAATTACATTCCCTCCAATTAAGGTTATACTGATAATGTTGACAGCTTATGGATTAAATCCATAGTAAACATTTCTTACCTCAATTCATTACAAAGATAAAATTTCTATTACGTTCTTTATTTAAATATGGTGACAATACATTATTCATAAATTATAATTTAACAACATCCAGATGGTTTACTAATAATAATAATGGTAAACTAAGTATTATTTCTAATTCATTTATTATATCTATTTAGTGTGCATTTAAATTATTTGTATCATATCAGTCTTAAAATTAATTTTATTTTTAGTAATGTGTATAATGGTTTTTTCCTGTATTTTGTATAATTAACTAATCCTAATATTTGTGGGTTTTTTAAATTAAAATTGTGTTTTAATTTTATGCTCAGTTTAGCCAGTGTTTTAACGTTTTTGCAATTTCCTTTGTGTTGCTCAATTTTAGTTTTTAATTTTTTGGAGGTTTCTCCAATATGAACTCCTTCACAATTTTTACAATAAACTTATAAGGATCTTATAATTTGACCTTATAAGAACTAAATAGTTTCAAATACAGGCAATTTTTCAAATTTTTTTTTATCTCCGGTTCTAATTTGTTTAATTAGATCGGTTTTATATCATTCGTGTAGTTTACAGAGCCCTAAACCACTCTTAAGCTTCGCGCAGATTAATTGAGTCGCATTGAAGTTATTGTTATTTGTTCTTGTAAAGCAAATATATGCAAAAACAATTTTTTCTTAATGTGTTTACATGTATTAAACATTACAAAAGCTAAAAAATGCTTCCAGTAAAGTAGGCCACGCATATTTCATTAAGAAAAAACAAGGTAGATTCGTTTTTAGAAAAAATAAAATAAAATGCTCTTGTAAGACGAAAATTTTGAGTAATAAATAGTTTATGTGTTTGTTATTACGGAAATTCTATGTCCAAAAGCATGACAATTTATGTAATGTATATAATTTTTGGGGTCTTGAGGATCAGTCAATAATACAACTTTATTCGGGTGACGTTTCGCAACTTTATTGTTTGCATAATCGTGCCAATTCCCTATTAAAATGTTTTCTACATTGTGGTCCAACTCCAGGTTTATGCCAGAACTGAGTTATAATATTTCCTCATGTTGCTATTTCTAATAAAAGATAAATATCTTTATTCACTAGGCTTAAATTCATTGCACTAATAAGCCATATTAGAATATTGATGTTATTATCAGTTATCGATAATATAGTAATTGATTGTGAAGTTTCATTTACAACTGATGGAGTGAGTTTCATGACCTGGGTTATTTGATGGAATGATCCTACAGTATCCCCCCCCCCAATTCTTGATTTTAAGAAAAAAATTCACCTTTTGTTATTCGAGTGTGTAAACATTTCCAAACTTGGCAATGTAGCACCGAAAAATGCAATGGATTTTAAAACACTCTTGGCTTCCGCTTGCATCATGGCATGCACTAGAGGGTTTTCCTTCTTATGAAAGGTATGTTAGAGAGTTAGGTTTACAATGAAGCTCCTCCGTAAGGTGTTTTGACTGCAGGCAAACGCCGGCGTCCCCTTCTCAGGCGTTTTAAAGACATTAATTAGGAAGAAAGGAGGACTTGCAAGTGCAAGGGCCGTCATGAGAGGCGAGTGTTCTAATTGGAGGATTGATGGCGCCAGGGGAGACGGCTCACACAACTTGGAAATGGGATAAGTTGCGAATTAGTTGTTGCTGAGCTCGCATCCAGGGCACCTCCGCTAATATTCCTCTCCTACACCTGCCCTAAATGCCCTTCTCGATAACTTTCCTTAACAGCTGGATACCATCTTCAGTTACATCATCTTTCACTAGCCCCGGCTGCGAAATTTCAAACAGGCACACCCTTTGAAAATTGGCTACAGGAAATTTCATCCACGAAAAACCTAGATCAACCTACCTGGGAAGTAGACCTAAGGGCTGGTTCACACTTATTAAGTTTTTTGTAAGTAGACAACTATATTTTAATTTGATTTTAAGGGACATTGTTTAGTATGTATACATACGGTGTTTAGTCGATTCAACATAAACTATCAATTACGCAAGGAAGCCGTATATGTCCTGCTTAGGTTTATTATTAGTGATATTTTGTCGCTAATGCAATTTCGTTTCACGAGCTAAAACAATCGGTTAGTTTACATGCAATAAATTGTTAAGTAGGTAACTAAACTTGTGCAAACAAAGAATTAAGTAACAAGTTTCAAGATAAATTTTACCTCATCACTATTACCTATTGCCCACAACTGTGTGGCAGATTGTAATATCTATCAATAAATAAACTACTAAAAATAAACAAAAAAAAAATTTTAGCTTGCAAGTAAGCAAGTAGATTAAAATTTAGTTTATTTTTCGGTTAAGTTGGCGGGTGGAGGTTATTACTCGATACGTTTTCCCGGACACAATTTAAATAATTTGCATTAGTGTCAAGAAGCAGTTGGGTTCAACAGTGGGTTTATTTATTTTTTAAAATGTCGAAGTGGAAGGGATACTACATTTATGTTGGTCGAAGAATATTTAGAGAATGAATGTTAGTGAATGATAATAAGTACGAATTACATAACAAACAAACCAAAGAACGAGCGCTTGCCGATATAGTGTCAGCTAGATAATATGTAAATATCTAAAGAGATGACAAGAGTTTCCACATCTCTTATTTGTGGATATACACACATCCACGCACGTTATTATTGAAGCTACCTCTCTTGTATGGTATTCAAAGACAGGACTCAAACTAATTAACAACCTGTTGAAAAAATTCATAAACTACTTTTTAAAGTTTAAAAACAATATTTCATTTTAATCAGAGTTTAATAATAGTTATTATTAGTATTTTGAGCCATCAGATAAATCAAATATTAATAACTTTTCGTAGTTTTTTTTTTTATATCTTAGAATTTATTTCTCAAAAATTTTCCAGAAGCAGGCAGATACTAGCGAGGGCCATCGTTCCCCTGGAGTAACCTAAGCTAAATAAGAGAGGAGGGATGGAACTGCCATTTATTTAGAGGCAAATGTCCATAAAATCTTTAAAACTGTTAGGTTAATGGACAGAAATAATAGAACCCCTAGTTATCGTTCTAAGGGTTACTCAAGATTCAGCTAGATACGATCAATCCTATTGATGTGGTAACCTAACTTGGCATAAGGTTTGCAAGGTTATCATTGCGGGTCCTCAGATGCCCTATGACCATGACCATCGATAATGGTGTGGAATTTATTATCTTCAGGTTACGCATCACCCTCTTGGGACCTGAACCTCGCCAACCGAAAAAAAGAATAGATTGGCCTCAACCAAGAGGGCGGTTCTGTAGTGAATCACTAAAGCATACAATAGTGCATCACGAGATATTGAGGATCCTAGGCGGATAAAAATGAAGACAAAGATGAACTTCTAGTATGATGTGTACAATCTTACACAATTTAAATAAAATTGAATATCGTAATCCATGCTCGTGAAAGTCAATTTTTGAATATTTTCATAAACAAAGTTTCATAAATAAAATTTATAATAAGAAAGTGTCTACAATAGTGAAATTCTCTCTTAAAATCTATTTTTCCACTTAATTGCATACACTGCATTAAGAGAACATATTTAAACAAGGTGTTAGTAGCGAGGAACCGGACCGCGAAGTTAATAAAACAGGTTGGTCTCATTTACTTTTCCTGAGGTGGAAGTTTAGTTTTTATAGCGTTGAGCCCAAAAACACTGTTTGCTATCTAGACGTTCTTCACATGCAATGGTTCTGTGACCTTTACATAGTGACAGTTTCAATCAAATTTTAATTGTTATCTATCTGAATCAATTCCATCCCAAAACACTATAATTTGTGAGCTCAGAAGGATACAGAAAAGGGATTCCCCAGAATATCAAGGTCATCACCAAACAAAGAGGCTCAACAATTGCTTATAAATGAACCTCAGGTGATCAAGTTTTCATCATAAGAATTTCCATGAGAATAGTGTGGTGAATTCATTATGAAGACTTAAATTTCCACCATTACGAAATTGCAGACGTAAAGAATTCCAGGATTGGCAAAAAGTTTTTTTTTTAGAAATCATGTTAGAGATGATCAATAAAGATCATAGAATGAGCATGTTCAATTTGGACACTCATTAACACATTAACGATTTTATTAATAAACAAAATTTCAGTAAACAGACCCCACAAAAACCTCAATATCCGACATAATCAAAATAAGGTCACTCTTAAAGAGATATTATTTCTTACTTTTTTTTTTTTTTTTTTTTTTTTTTACACATTATACTTTCATGCTCTTTTTAATAAAATAATAATCAAATATCTCAAAAATTTATAGAGTAATTACATTTTGAAAATAATCAAATTTGGCCAACGAAACCTATATTTTTCCGAATTCACTGTTAATTCAATACATTTTTTGATTCATTTCCAATGTAATAAGGAAGGGCTGGGTATCTTATCTTTCGACATCCCACCTATCTTTAATCTGTTGAAATCGATACCTCAGCTGCCCACTATTGTAACCATTAAAATGCTTCTTCCATGAGCTTAGGTACTTTTTATTGGATAATATAAAAACAATACGAAAATAAAGAACTCCCAAGCACATAAAATGCATCTTCCCTACACAAGTTCAACTAAAAATTAAAATCAATTAAAGTAAAATATATATTCCAGTCAAATCAGGCTAAAGAAAAAACACAAAACCCAAACTTTTAAAAATAAAGAAGCTACCTCCCCCATACTGTTTAATACCTTAAGAGCATTTCGAAAAGTTCCACGGTTTTGAAGTTCCAGGTACGGAAGGGTGGGAGTGTACTTCATAAAAACCGCGTGTTCCATGAGTATTTTGCATATATCTGGAAAACCATTGGATTAAATGAAAAAATAGTTCTGTGTCAAACTAACGTACGTACTAACACTTGGAATAGCTGGTACAAGTTGGCCAGAATTTGCGATCACCCGTTGGATTTTGGGCACATATCTCAGGCGCTTGTGCTTCGTCCATACTTTTGTTTTCGGGTTGCATTATTTTAGAACTGCCAACAAATGCATATTTATGCTCTCTGTGTTTTTAAATATTTACAGAATTTCTTTAACTTTCGGATTCAATAATTAACTCTTGTTTGAGATTGTATATTTTAAAATTCTATCGATGGCTTGTAAATATATTGTTTCAAATCTTGTTAATTAACTTTAGCAGTTTATTTTTTATTTAACATGGCACAAATATACATTTATGAAGACATTATATGTCTATATAATTAAATTTAAAACTTTCTGATCAAAATTCTTGAACGAAAGTTGAATATAAAAGTTAAGTAGAATAACTTATTCAAGCTAATTACATGAATTATTATCTTGTGGTGATATAATTTTATTTTTTCTTAGGTAGATTTTATACCAATTATAGATGTGTTAAATGTTATACCAATTGTGGCTATAGTCAGGCATCCCATTGATAGCCATATTTGTCTCCTCCAAGACATGACTTATCTTAAGATATGACCAATCTAAGACCTCTCAGAAATTTAGTAAGATTTTACACACATAATGTAACAGAGATCCTAAACAGAAAGCTACAATAAAATTACTTATTACTTAACAATATTATTAATATTGTTTAATTAATTCTAATATAGTAGAAAAAGTTTAAGAACAGTTATAATTTATTTATTTAAATCAAGGTTTCAAAATTACATCACTATCTTCAAAAACAATTCATGAGTCTAAACTTGAATCAATTTCTATTCAGAAATATTCATTTGTTTATCCAATATTCATACATAATAAAAAGGTTATCAATAAAATTGCAGTATTGTAACCAAAGCATATCAGTAAAAATAAGTTAACACTAGATTTATAGAATTTATCAATTTTAGGGGTATCAAATTTTTATTCCAGACATCTCAGGTCAGAGTCCAATTATGAAATATATTTTTCAAAAATAAATTTAGTTCAAATCACACATCCAATTTTTTTTTTTAATTTTTGGCAATAGAATAAAAAAAAAAGAGAGAGATTGCCTATGAACCTGGTGTTATGTCATTGATCAAATAATACTTGATGTTTCCAATTCTTTAGGGGCATTACCAAAAAGATTGTATTTATGTAGATAGTATAGTTTGAGCCTAAGGTGACAAACTATACCATTGACTTAAGGAAAAGCAATATTAAATATATAATATTCCCAACAGCACAAATTAATGATATTAATATTCACTGGCTAAGTTAATAAGTAACTCAATATAAATTAACTAGAATGCCTAGAAAATAAAGGAAAGAATAGCATTAATAATTAGAGAATTATGCCATACTTAGTAAAGAAAAAATCTTCATTAAAAATATAAATCATTAAAATAAAAGAAATAATTGCAATACAAAATTTTAAAAATAAATTAGTTTTCATTACATGAGCGTACCCAGCGGGGACAGCTCTCCCCTAGAAGTGAAGAAAGGATTAATTTAACAAAAATTATATTTTGTTTTTAAGTAAATCGTAATTGTAATAACTAATAAAGCACTGCAAGGATAATATACAATTTCCTCAAAATTTTGGTTTCATTTACCTTTTCCATGCTGAAATATCCTTAATTGACTCCCCCCCCCACCTCAGTTTTGATCCTGAATACACCCTTGTTTCATTAAATATAAAGAAATTTGGATTACAAATGTTTTCTTCTCAACAGGTTTAACTTGATTTAATAAATTATTAATTTCTGGATTGACATGACCTGTCATAATTTAATATTCTTTATGCATCCCAATTGTTTTACACTACGATATAGATATCTGATAATAAGGAAGAGAAGTATGGGCATCAATACAACAATTATTACAACATGGATACTTATAATTATTTAAAAAAGGCCAAAAATATTGCATGGAACAAATATATGATTAAATGGTCAGGGAGAACATTTAAACAAGCTTAAATACGTACAAAGAATGTAATGATAAGATCAATAACAAAAGTTAGAAGAATTTTGAAGATGAGATGATATTTAAAAATCGACAATTAATGACATTTAATAACCGAAATACAAAGTAAAAAAGAATTAAGTGAACAAAGAATATTGAAGTACGCTGGGGTTTACATATTTCCATAATAAATTAATTAGTAACCAAAGAAATTCATAAATAAAATCAAAAGTTTGTGGGCTTGGATAAATAAGAACAAAGGAAAACAAATTATAATTTATTATATAAATATATTAACTATTACATATTTATAACACTTAAATATTCAGTAATTTTTTTTATAAAGAAAAATAAATTTCTTACAAATTACCAGTACAGAAGTTGACCTTATCTTGTAGATAAAAATAAACTATATTCAGTTTTCTTTGAAATGTGAGGAAACTGAATAAAATAACTTATCATTTCCAGTTTCTTTTGCAACTTCGAGAAATTTGGCAAACCGATTTCTATCATTTGTAGCACCATGTTTAGCTGCATAACGAATTGCAGGCATAACTTGCTGCTTAGACAGCAAAATTTCTATTATCTCTTCCCTAGCAGAGCCTAGCCTTTCCAGCATATCAACAGCCAATTGAGAAGCTCCATTATAAACATTTTCCAAAGATAGTAACAGGCAGGCTAATGGTTTTGAATCAGCAACAACGCGATATTGGAGTAATTGGTATAATTGATAAAACTTTCCTTGAATAACTAAGGAATTTATGAGAAGCTCATATAGAAAATGCTGGGCTGGTATTTGAAAATCAGTTAGTGATCTTATATATTCCAGCAATGACATTGTTAAAATTTTAGATTCTTTTCTCTCCACATTTTCTGAAACTTTCTCGGCAAGTTTGCAAAGAACAAATGAATAAATAAAATACTGATCAACAACAGTTCTGAATTCTACAACAGGATCTTCTTCTGGCCTCGTCATAGAAGATGGTAAACCCATTTGACTCTTCATATTTTCTTCAAGATAGCTTCTATAAACAAAATTGATTTGATCAAAGATGTCAGCCAATTCTTCCATTTTATTAAAACCATCTTCAAGTAATGTTTCTAACGTTTTAGCTATTACCATTTTTGAATTTGAACGTAATAGCAAAAATGCTATAAGCTCTCTCTTGTCTTCAATATATTTATAAAATCCCAATAAGTCAATTTCTATAAACCAAAGACATCCAGCTTTGGCATCCATAACAATATTAGGCTGAAACATTACCCAGTTAGGATTGTACAGCTCATAGGTATTTTTTGGGGATGAACTTACTACATTTTCTTGAAATGGTTTGATTGATTTAGGTTCTAAAACTGGATTATGGAATTTAACTGCTCCCTGAAATTCAGCATTAGTAATGTCAAATACGATAGAAGTTTTAGTTATCTGATTATGAACAATGATTAAATTATCAACAATATTCAATGCAAATCTTCCACTTTGATTTATTCTCAACACGTGAGTCCTCTTGATTGACGATAATTTTATTATAGTATAAACAATTACTTCTGCTTCTGCACTGTTGGTATGAACATTAAGAAAAAGTATTCTTGGCTGGTTGTAAACAACACCTAGAACAATATCTCGATCAGCAATAAATTTTTTAGTCTTTGAGACATATTCATCATCTATATCAAACTTCACAAGTTTCACAATTTGGTTTTGTTTAATTTGGAGAAGCTGCATTACATTATTAGCATTTGCTAAACTTACTAACAGCAAGTTAATAGGTGAATAATAATTGTACCAATTAACACTCAAATTAAGACTTTTTAAAGTAGTAAGAGTTCCTGATCGTACATCTACTTTGCATAATTTTACACTAACATTTGTGACAAGGACTATTTCAGTCTTTCCAGTCCATAAATAACCTAATAAATTGCAGCCCTTAAAGGTCTGCGTGAATTCCTTTGAAACTTTTCCATCTTCAAAAGTTAAAAAGTCTACAGCTGTCTGTGTACGTTGTAATGCAAGTATAGTTTGATCAAATGAAAACTTAATCGATACTATACGACCTTTTTCAATAATCTTAAAAGAACTGCAAAAGCTTTCAATAGGACTCATAACTTTCACATCCGTAACATCTCCTGAAGATATACTAAAAACTTGAGCATTTGCTTCATCGAAAAAAACACTAGTGAGCTGAGACTTACTTATTCCTTCAAAAGTAATTTTTTTATTGGCTAACTTCAAATAAAAATCGGAATCTGTTAAAACAAAGTCTTCAACTTTATCACAGGACATTTTAACCAAAGAAATATTAAGGGTAAATGTAAAATTTACACCTTTCCTTAAAATGTATAGTTCATATTACAATAACAATGTTTTCCTTATCCACTTAGTAACAAAGTAACCTTAAGCCGTTAAATAGATGCACTTCTGATTATAAATATAAGACAAATTATAACATTCTTACCACCTTAAAATATATGTTCGAACAACCGACAAAATAATAAGTTCATTTCAAGATAACATAGCAGCTGTAACACAATAATATTTACATGAATTGAACTATTATAACCTTCTATAACCTACTACTGTGTAGATGATTGCTGCTTATCGATGTGCATAAGATAAAAATTGATCGATTTCCTGATCTGATAAGGTTTTTAAATTCTATAACAGAAGGTTCTTTAGTTGCAGTTGTCATTTGCAAGTGTTATGTTCTCTGAGGGGTTCGTCTCTGATCTTAATTTACGTCCAATTTGTGTCCCTTAGTTTATTTTTCAAGTAATGTTTCTTTTAATTTAAATAATTAACTGTTATAATTCTATGCAAATATAATGTTTTTTTTTGTTTTTTTTAAGGTTGCTTGTAAACATTATGAAATTGATTTATAAAAGAAGATTCGTTAAGAGGTAATTATACTTTTTGGATTATTTATCTAATTCTTGCATTTAAACTTACTATTTCTCTAGATTCTGAATTAAACCAGTAAATTCATTTTGATCAGTTAGGTAATTTTTTTTTTTAATCTTTGATTATTTCTAATGGTACAGATTGTCTTCAATTAAAACATGGCATTATTTCATTATAAATGCTTCTCAGTTACTTTAAGAGAAAGCTCATTGAATTGGTCTCTTAGAGCCCGAATTTTTGTATGTAATTATGTGTTTTTGATATATTCTTTAGTTTTTCTCTCATGATTGACATTACAAATGACAAGAATAAGTAAATTACTGTTTCAGATAAATTTTCAGCTGTAAGATTAGTTCCATTGTTAAATTACTACTAAACAAATATATATAATTAAACTGCATGTTTCTTTAGTCAGTGACATTACTGCAATGGAAATCTCAACATATATCGCTCTTGCCATTTTCTTCCTTATTCCAACCAGTACTATTTCGCTGTGGTATAATGGCGTGTGAGTATAATTTAATTCCAAATCGCATGGCTTGACTCACTGTCAATTGTTGCTTTTGACCAAATAAAACACTCTGCTGTTAAAGGTATTTCGTCTGCAAATTTCATTGTGGATACACTTATATACTGTTTAATATATTTGTTTTTCTTTTAAATGGTACCTGTTCACACTTACTTAATACTTGGCTAAATATTGAAATTACCTTAATAAAGTCTTTCTAAGTATTATGATATGATGAATTTTACAAAAATATAAGTTAAGTCTCAGTTGAGCGATAATTTCAGCATCTGTATCAATCCAATGATGTGATAGATTCTTAGGAAGATTAAATGTTTTATCCATGCATCGGTGAAAAAAGTTCTTCCATAAATAGAACAAATAACCATGTATTTATTCTATCTATAACATTTATCCACTAATGTTTCAAAGTATTCCTCTATCCATGGACTTTTTCTCTATTTATATTTTAATTTAAAATCCACTGCATCATTCATAGACTTCCTATGTCTAATAGCAGCTTATAAATGAGGTAACAGATAATAGATTAAAGTATAAATAGAGTAATATACGCAATTTGTTCTTATTATAAAAGATTTTTTTCACTGATAGATAGATGTGTATCAATATTCTTTCTTTCCTAAGATATTTCACTGTTATAAAGCAAGCTATCAACAGATGCACAATGGTATAAGTGTAATACATTTTGTAAATAAAAATTGGCATCATTTTCATAACAAACCAGAAAATACTCTTATATTGATCAGTGGCATTTCACTTTATTTTATTTATTTATTCTAGGCTCAATAAAATAGTATAATTCTTCTATTTGAGTTTTTTTGACCGCCTCTGGACTATATTCCTTTCACTTTATTTTAACTGTTTGAAATATGACAGAGCCACAGTTTTCTCCTTAATATTCTATTTGTCAACAAATAACCCAAAATCTTTCTTTTATGTTGTTTCTTGTTCATCTTAAGTATAATTTTATCTCTTTTTATCTTTGTTTAAAAATATTTTATATTATTTAATTTATATTTATATTGTCAGAAAATTGGTTTGCTACTGTACTAACTTATTAATTTTATTATTTACTATAAATGAAGACCTCTTGGGGAAAACAAGGTAACTTTTTTTTTAACAAGTAACAATGGTTTCTGGTACATATCTGGTTGGCGGACATATTAGTAAAGTTAATCTGAAGAAAAAGAAAAATATGCTTTCCACATTCTAAATTACACAAGTTTTTTACTTGCCTCCTATAAAGAATACATCAAGATTCCAAGTTAAACTTTGTTCTCTAGAATATTTAGAAAAATATACTCGTTTTTCCTTTGTGCTCTTCAAATGTGAATTGTTTATTGCTTATGGGGGTGATAGTCTTTTACACCTTTTACATCACCATGAAATAATATTTGTTAATGCATTGTATTAACTGTTTTTGTAATTTTTCAATATTGTTAAAAAAATAATATGTGGATTACATTTATAATGTATAAATGTTTATTTGTGGTTGTTGAATTGTGTCAATCTGCTTTTTATTTCTAATCTGAATTTGATATTTTCGATAGTTATACAATATTTTTTAAAAAACATTTTTATGATTACTATACAAATAATTGAGAACTTTCACTGGGAAAAGACAGTAAGTCAAAAAATATCTTAATTTTCATCTATCCGTGAAAAAGACCAAAATCTTATTATTATACTCCCAAAGTGTGCAAAAAACAGTAGAGAAGGACTATTACAAAATTTAATGTTTTTTATTATATTTAATAAAATAAAATCTTATTTTATGCATTGTTTATTTTTAACTGTATGCCTTTCTTGTAAAATGATTTTTGGTGACTTAAGTCTTTCCCATGTTAGTGTCTCTTTACAATTTTTGGATAACTTTAAGGAAATCCATACTCTTCAGTATTACATGGAATACACATTTGTTAAAAAAGATTTTTAAATAAAAGAATATTGTTCCATAGTTAATTATTCCATTGGATAAGTAAATATGTTCAGTATTAGTTTCAGATTTACTAAGATTTTCATCAGAAATAATTTTCGTATTAGAGATTTAGTCTTTTTATTTTATCTTTTTATTCTAATTTGAAGAGTAACTTCTCTATATCTATTTTTAATTCAATCATTATTGAATTTACTTTTTCAGGCTATTTATTTGTTGAAATGTTTTATCTGACATCTGATGTATGTTTGGCACTATAATATAACTGACCTGACTGGTAATTTAAACAAAACTGGAATCACTAAATATCTTATTCAGAAGCTGACTTTGCATCCAATTCATTAACATGAAATGATCATATTAACTATGGCCTGATTTTCATTAATTTTAAAAATATTTCAAATTTTTGTTATTTTTCTTTAAATAGAAAATGATTACTGATTAAACAAATATATTCTATTTATCCTATAAAGTTTAACCATGTTGTTTAGTTATTTTACTATCCTGTTAGATAGTTAATATTGACTAAATTAAATCGATATTTAATCTATTGACTAGAGTCAATATGGATCGATTAAATCGAATTGAAATGAAACAATTCTATCAAATCAGAATGAATCAATTAATTACACAAAAACTTTTCATTTAGGTGCAATTGGTGATACTAATAAAATTTTTAAATAAAATAAAAATTACATCTGACTATAGTTTTTATTTTTGAAAAATAATTTGGTTATGTAAAACTTTCCAAATCATAAGACTAGTTAAAATTAATTCTAAATAAAAATCATATCATTTACTTTTTAAAAATATTTGTCATGCCTTTTTTTAAGTAGATTTCAGAAACAATTTAATGTAAAAAAAGAACATTCCATTTTTAAAAAAGAAAAAGAAATCAAATAACATAGTAACTTAAATCTGAACGATCACATTATACAATATAAACAAAAGAGTCATAATACTTAACTATAACATATTCCTTTATATCTTTTCTAGACTTCTGCCTCAAAATTGAATCACCTCTTGATTTTTCTTTCATGTTCAAAGGAATCACTTTCACTTTACAATGGAAGCTTATTTTATTTATTTATTTTTATCAATGCATCTACCTATAAAGAGTCATTAGCATGCTATACAGGTTTTTTTTTTTTTAATTTTATTTAATGTCACTTAATTTTAATGTTATTGTTATTGTTTATTTGTAATAAACAAGTTCATGTCGATTAAAAAAACACACTTCTTTGAACTATAAACTTTATACAAATGTATTCCACATGGTCTCCTCTAATTTCTTATGAGAAATCTTAAAACATTAAACATAGGAATGACCTGATCAAAAGCATGAAGAAACTCCTCTATTTCCTGGTCTGGACCAATATCAATGCTACATGTGTCTATTTAGTTAGCAATTGATTTTTTTTTTTTTAAACTAATTTCACTAATGGGGTATAAGATCATGTTCAAAATAAATCATAATGAACTATTTGATTTTTAATAAATTTTAGTTTTTATCATATGTATTAATATTTATCCATTCAATACAAATGCTATAGGCATTTGTAGCCATCATATACACTTAAGTCAGCTCTTTTTTTATTAGATCTATTTAATTGTGATCTTGAGAAATTCAAGTTCATTAAAATCAATTATCATAAATATAATTTCACATTTCAAAATATCAAAATTATGTCAAAATGGTAAATAATAAATGTAATTTACTTATATAATCTATTAAAATACAAATAAATACTTATAATGATTAAATTAATAAAGAAATTATCTATAAATTGTAGATTATTACTAACTTAAAATACAACTGTATCTTTGCTAATACAGGTCCGAGTTGTAGAAAATTTAATTGTCTTACAAATACCATTTTTTCAAAATTTTAAACAAATTTCATTTAAAATCATTAGAGCTGTTTTAGTGTTACAGTCTTGTGAAAAACACATTTTTCAGCTATTTCGCTCAGGATGCCTGATTTGGTAAATGGCATCAGGGATTCAAATCCTACAAAACAAAAAATGCACAGTGCCTTCTGAGACTGGACCAGTCTACTTCTCTCAACTCTAGCCTTTTAAATAAATGTAATATATATAAACAAAAGTCCAGGGCGGAATGGGTTGGTCCAGTATCAGTGGGCATAGTGCATTAGAATCCTAGCCAAGTAAAACTACTTGACCCATATTTTTTTAGTAATTTTGGAATAAAACTGATACATGTTCAGTACAAGGTATTAACTTGTAT
This sequence comes from Halyomorpha halys, assembly GCF_000696795.3. NCBI lineage: Eukaryota > Metazoa > Arthropoda > Insecta > Hemiptera > Pentatomidae > Halyomorpha > Halyomorpha halys. The sequence continues at coordinate 34,510 of NW_027104827.1, read as the reverse complement.
GACCATCAACTTTATCCCATGCAAGGTAACAGTAATTTATTTTATCAAAACAGAAGAAACACAGTTTTTTAGTTTTGGAGTTTGAGTATCATTATTTTTTAAGATATATGTCCTTTGACATTAGTGGGAGTAAAACAAAAGCTTTGTCCTGGGGCTTAACTTTTTTTTTCTCAAAATAGCTTACCTTTTACTTTGAACGAATCATGAAGTATTGTGTCATTATTCAGAAGCATGATATCATTTATAAGGATGGGGTCTTTGAGTGAGTACCTCACTGTCTCCCAGACCTAAGTTCGAGTCTGGCTGTAGCATGTAGTTATTTATTCTGTTACATTAGCCTTAGATTGACCTTGCGGTTAGTAGACTGTGGCACACCCAGTCTCTAAAAAGTGTGTTCTCTTTAATTGGGAAAGAACATGGCAGTTGAGTGTGATTCTGACCAAATCCACTCCCTGTTCAACCGTTTAGTTAGAAATAGTAATATCAAAATGTACTGAACTCCTAACCCTTCATGGATTGTATGGGTGCAAGTTTTTATCATAAATTGCTTGATTTTAATTAATTAATTAGCTCATGGCTAGGCACAGTCTGCTATTGTATTATATATTATAATTAGGTTAAATTTTCAGTATGTAGTAATCAACAGATCTATATGTTTTAGAACTTTACTTGTTCGTGGAAAACTGTTCAATTTTGGTTTATTAATTTTTTGATAAATTCATAATTTATAAATCTCCTAGATTCTAGATGCTCATCGATAGGATAACAACAATTTCAAGTTTCATTGATAACAATGTAAATCATGCATAATCTTCTAAGACATTAATATCCTGGACCTACTAGCAGAGTTGGGGAAGAATTAGCTATAATTGAAACTAATAGCTAAAATTTTCATGGTTACAATATTTATTTATCAATAGTTCATTCGTAAATGCGGGTTATATCCATGACAATTTTAGCTATTAGTTTCAACTTTAGCTAATTTTTGCTCACCTACTAGTATCTGGCATATAACCAAAACTAAAATATGACTCTACTTAACTTCCTGTAGAGAAAATATAATAATTAGCTACAATAATTTTCTGAAACCTCTTTTAATTTGTGTTTAGAGATACTTTTGAATTCAAATCATTGATTTTTAAAAAAGGTATTATTGTTATTTTTACCACTGCTCTCCAATCTGGTGTCATATCTCATCTTCCTCCAACTATTGCAGTCTCTTGCCGTCAACGTCAGCAGCAAGACTATTCACCCATTTTAGCTTACGATGTCTTTTACTGTTGATATCATGGAGTTGCTCTACCAACAGCTTTCTTGGTATATCCTTGCTTACTATTCGGACTACATGTCTTGCCAACCTTATCCTTTCGTTTTCATCAAAAGGGCTATATCAGGCTCCTTAGTGCACAGTTCTATGTTTCCTCATCTTTGTTGCTCTCCTCCAAGCAGAACTCAATTATAGCATTATAGATATGTTTGAGGATTCTCCTTT
>NW_027104827.1:30989-32508 GCF_000696795.3 Halyomorpha halys | reverse complement strand
GACTTCTACCTATGCTTTCTCCATTTAATGCTACTTCAAATAGCTAGGACAGTGAAAATTATAAAATGGGATTTTTTCAACCTCCCTCACTGGCAACAGGTTGGTCTGTTCATCTCTCATCTTCAAGAAACTTGAAACTGTAATAACTCAGCAATCCGACATGTGAGTTACAAGGGAACTGTTTTTAACAGGTTTCTGTGAATCACAGACAAGTCTATAACCAGTAGCACCATGTGTGGCATCCCATTATATTACACAGGAAGTGATTTAAAGTAAACTAGTTAGTATTTCGCATCACTGATCAGTTCCTTTCTAGTATCTATATGTCCATACAGCCTATCTTTTAGGTGCGAGTTGGTATCAGTCAGTATATTTAAGTCCACATAGCATTTACTAGTTGAGAAACCCAACATTCCTTTCAGGCTCAAGGCCCCTAGAAACTGTGAGCTATTTCTTTTAAGAAATTTTTTATTTTTCTAATGTCTGGCTTGGGATTTAGTTAACTGGATTAATTTTCTTAATAGTAAGTAATGGGAGACTTAGAAATTAAGATGTGTAATTAAAAAAAAAAAAATAGATAAGATGGTTTAGATGTCCATCTCCTCTTTTTTCTACTTTTGCTTGGGTTATATTTCAAACATTATTGCTTTCTCAATTATGTTTGTTTATTTTAGCTTTCTGGAGATATATTATTTATCATTTATATTTTGATTAATATTAGCTTATAATTTAGGTAGTAATTATATCAGAAATAATTGATGCAGCTTAGAAAACTTATTAGGCCTGAAAAAGATAAATGACATAGATTTATGTTCTATTCTTGCCTTCAGTAAGCTTTAGCACCTGCTATAGTATATTTGTTTAGTGCTACTACTACTATTAATATTATTTTATAATTTGATACGATTTTTAAATATAAATATTTATATGTGTGTAGTACTATCTTTAATTTTGTCTTAATTTTCAGAATACTTTTTGGTACTGGAATATGTCTTTTGTTGGTATTTATTTTTATATTTATTATTATTCCATTAGTGTACAAAAACTCATATTCATTCCAACGTAGCCTTCTTTTCCTAAACTTTGGTAAGTTAAATGTTGCTTTTACTAATAAAAAATATTATATTATTTAAAAAAAAAAACTAACAATTCATAATGTTTTATTATAGTGAATATTCCTGTAAACTTCAAATCACCAAGTAGTTTAGGCCTTGATGGTGCTAGAAATTTTTATCTTACAACAGAGGATAATGTTACATTAGGAGTTTGGTGAGGAACAATTATTACTTAATTTTACATCTTTAATTTAATCTGTTTAAGTTTAGATTTCATGGTATGAGTAATGATTTCCTCTCTGAATTTGAATGGGTTGATGTTATATTCAATAATTTTTTATGTCATTAAAATAACTTGTGGTATTAGCATATCAAAATCGTATTTTTATATTAATAACAACTGTTTAGGTTATTAATTGTGTCATTTTTCCTTATTAACTTATGTCATACTTAAGCAAGTAAGT
>NW_027104827.1:26419-29944 GCF_000696795.3 Halyomorpha halys | reverse complement strand
TGATGACCTTGTCTTACTGCCAATGACCGAGAACTCTGACATAAAATAAATGTCCTGCTAGAGGAATTATCCACAATAAATATGAAGATTAATCCGCGGAAGACTAAATCCAATAAGTGCAAATGCAAAACAGTGTCATAACTCAAAAAAGCTGTAATTGGGAAAAATAAATTATAAAATTTATATTGAAATAGTATAATGCTTCTTTTAAATCTCAGTGAAGTATTGTTGTTGATAACTCCTTTAGCATACATTTATATGAGTAATTTATTTTTACAAATAGTTATAATGTACTTAAATATTAATTTTTCTTTTACTGATTATTTTTTTAATATTAATTTTAGGCAAATTTTACCACAGTTGCTTCTTCCTAAATTAAAAGCTTCAGAATTCAGTGAAAAAGATTATGAAAACGCTTTGGGTGATGGTACACCAGTATTTATTTATATGCATGGTAATTCAGGAAATAGGGGATCTGCCCATCGAGTAGAATTATATAAGATTCTTCAACAGAACAATTATCATGTGGTAGCTTTTGATTACAGAAGTAAGTAGTTGTGATATATACATTATAGAATAGAATAATAGAAGGGTATGTACATAGTGGTTATACATCTCAACTTCAATTCTGTAAACCTTTTCGCTTGATTCTTTTTTATTAAAATCATTTTTTAAAAACTATTTATTAATAGTTGTCAGTCTTACTATTTATGTCTAATAAATGAATGATAATCATAGTTCATTGAGACATATTATATCTTGTGAATATTATTATTTTATATTTAAAAAATAAATTGTCTAGAATATTAAATTAAGTTTCATTTTAGAGAAATCTTAAGCTCACAAATTTTTCATCTTAATCTAAACTACCATCAAACTTGTCTTTATTAATTTTCTCAGTTCTTACCTGATTTTCTGTGGTTACAAATGACCTATATTGGGTCTACCAGATAAAAACCAAGAAACTTTAGGGGGCGTTTCTATACCTCAATTATCATCTAATGTTTTTTGTTTCATGGGAAATTAAACTATTTTTTTTTATATTAAAATCCTTCTTATTTTCTAAAAATTATCTTTCACTAAAGTTGATGATACTATTGGACTTGCATCTGAAAAAATTTAATAAAAAGGATGAAATTACTTATAATAGATTTTTTAAGAGTATGCCTACTATTCTGGTGAAAAAGGCATCTTCTTTTATAAATGCGGAATCGGCTCCTTTAGTTTTTATTATTTAACACTTTGTATATTAAAGAGAACATATTACTGTAAACTTTCTGAAATAAACTTTATTGTGTTGGTGGCTCAAAAATACATTTAATAGATGCCTGTAAGTACAATTATGTCGATTTACAAGTGTCTAGTAATTCCTCCACTGAGACAATAAAGTCAATTTTATAGTTGTGTCATTATTCTTCTGAAGCAGTGATATGCACTTTCACAATGAAACCTTATATGTTCTGTTAAAAAACAGATATCTTCAACATGAAACATTTTCAGTGTTTCATTGTTTGTTACATGGTTAAGAATTAATATTTTCAACTGTTAACATCAACCTTGTGCAATTTCAGGCTATGGTGATTCTAGTCCTGTTGAGCCTTCAGAAAGTGGTGTTGTTTCGGATTCAAAAGCAGTTTATAACTGGGTGAAAAGTCATTCTAATGGTGCTAAGATATACTTTTGGGGTCATTCCCTTGGAACTGGGTGAGCTTGTTTTTCAATATTTTGTTTATTTCATTAAATCTTTTTTTCCGAACTCTTATAACAGTTGTAATTTCTACCTAGCAAATTTTCTAAAATACTTTTTTTCTAGGAATGTTTTAAATTTTTTAATAATAATTTAAAACAATAATGATTACTATCAAATTAACACAATTTTGATCCTTAGAGGGGAAAAAAAGATCAAAATTGTGTTAATTTGATAATAAACTAAACCACTCTCAAACAATCTTATATAAAAAATAATTAATCTAATAATGATTACTTTTTAATAATTTTTATTACAAAAACATATTCAAGTTAAAATAAAGTTTCAGGCTAAGTATTTATTGTTTATGTACTTTGAATTAAAATTTAACTATTGATAAAATAATTTCTGAAAGTAATTGAAATATCATTTGAGGAGAAAATGGTTGGGGGGTGCGGTCAAAATATAACTCAAATAAGTTGGAATAGCTTATTTAATTGTTCCAACGTTTCACCCAGTATTTCTAGCCTTCATCAGGGCTAAGAACAAAGAACAAGATAACAACCAATGAATACAATAAAATAAAAAATAAAATATAAACATAGTTACATAAAGGAAATAATTGTACAGAATGAAATTAATAAAATTAAAGTGATGAAAGAAGTGGAAAATAAAATGTATATAGAGGTAATGGAATAAGTAAGTAAAAATAACATAATTAAGAAAATAAAATAAAAATTTTAAGTTCTATAATGCAAAAGAATATGAATATTTTAGTTTATTAATAATTTAAAAATTAAAATTATGGAAAGAAAAAATAAAATTGAGGGAAGGAAAATATGCGTAACTAATGAAATATGTAACCATAATATTAGATGAAGAAACAAAATATGAAGTTGCGTTAGACAAAAGAAGTGAATAGAAAACATAACAATAATAATATATGGTGAACATAACTAATAACGTGGGTAAGGAAAATTAAGAAAATAATAGAGGAGGAGGGGGAGGGTAAAAGAAAGATAGGGGTAAAAATGAGAATAAAGCATAAAGTGTCGTGAATCTGGTTTGGGTGGTTTGAAATTTATTTGGTGGCGGACCCACTGAATGAAACTCAACCTTTCTCTAGTTAAAATAAAATAGGTTAGTCACCTGAAGGATAACCCATACTTCCTACCCTAGTTGAAGTACATAAGGAGGTTAAACGAATTTTTAATATCAATCTTAATAATTTAATATAAATCTATCTCAACGAATTTGTTAAACGAAATTTTAATATCAATCGAATAAAATAGAATTATAGAAAATATCGCATTTAAATGTATCACTTAATATCACTTTCTTAAAAAAGTTGCAAATTTATTAATTTATGTCAAGAATGAATATCCTGTTGACCAAAATACCTTTTTTTTACCTGTTTTAAAAAATATCTGTCTCATACATAGGTCAGTACTACTTCCTCTCTGTTTTTCTGTTCTTATAAAAGTATGTATTGTAATAATTTTATTAATTATTAAAAATGAAAATAAAAATAATTGTGCTCGTTTTATATTACTTTCTCAAATATAAGAGATAACTTGGGTTCAAATTAAGAACTTTAATATCAAATAGATAATATAATTTTATTATATAAAAAGACTCTTAATCTCAGGGCGTGTTGTTGCTAGACAATCAGAATACAGGCATTTACAATAATTTCAATTAATTAAATTAAAATCTATTTTTACAATGTATTCAAATTTAGTTATATCAAAACTAACCAAGTTCACGATCTTCTTTCGTTGATTCCTTGGTGTCTTCTTTTTTCTTATTGTTCTGTCCGTGCGTCCAAAATGGCTTCC
>NW_027104827.1:14963-26369 GCF_000696795.3 Halyomorpha halys | reverse complement strand
TTCAAGATTAACGATTTATCATTTAAGAATAAAATCCATGGGATGAGCTGTTGTTAAAATACAGCTGTATACAGAAAGGAGTTGTTTGCATTTCTTGTTATTTGCTGCATGAGTACAAAGTTAACCAAAATATTTTCATAGATTATTCTTTTTAAATAAAATTCTTTCATAACATTAAACTCTTTTTTTTTTTTTTTATCACTATGATGTTACAGTTATAGTGAAATTGCTCGAAAAAAAACAACTGCTGTACTTGTCTGGTATATTGATTACTTTTTTATTTTTATGATTGTGAGTAAAATTTTATTTTTTTTTTTGTTATTTTTTTTACTAATATTGCATGAAGTGGTGTCTAAACTGATAAAGATGTAGTTCCATTAAATTATGAGCTTTATAATCATTATTAATATTTTTTGATCTACCTTGCTATATACCTTTGTACAATGATTTATATAAAAAATGATGAAGAAATTTGAATTTCTCAAACTAGAATTTATTGATTTTACAAGAAGATAATACAATCATCTTTCTTATTTTATCTGACTTCTCTATGCCACTATTTGTTAGTCTGTTCCTTATTAAGAATTTTGTTTTCCGATTATATCCTTCCTCTAATTAAATTTTCACTTTCACTTAAACCTAAGATCTCAGTTTCAGAAACTTAGTTATAAGGAACTCATGATAAAAAATAGAGAAGGTTTGATAAAAAATAGAGATTTAATTTTGTAATCTATATATGCAGATAATTTTTTCAAGTAAGGATATCCTTAGACATTTAGCTCACTTATACAAGAATAAGCCTATCTGGTTCTCCTTTTATCAGACTATGAAATAGGTTCGATAGTTTCTGAGCAGTAGTAACTTGGCAGTTTATAATAAATAGATACCAGTAATTTCTAAATATCCTATGGAGGCCAAAATGTTGACTCTAAATTTAAAAAAAAAAAAACTTGGTGTTTTTATATTTCCTAGGCTGATCGCTAACTAGTACGTAATCCTTACATATCAAAACAGTCAACCACTCATTTTTTCTAAAAAATCTTATGGGATTAGCTCAGGTTCTGCTAATAGCTCATCTATTTATAAGAGTTGGCATTACCAAATCAACGCTGGAAAAAAAATTTGTTGGTACACTGTTGCTAATAACCGCATACCTCATCAGATCTTAAAACCTCCTAGCCTAATCAATGTGTTTTAGTATATTTCTTTATTAGTTATAAATGAAAATATCAACAATTAAAACCAGATTAAAAAAAAATCTATTAGCTTAAATTCTTTTATTGTAATCCCAAAATCTTTCTATTTGTTGTAAAATGTTATGAGCATTTATTTGAAATGTCTATTTCAGGATATCATCACATTTATTAGATGTTTTAGAATCAGAAGGACGAACTATCTCAGGTCTTGTTCTTGAAGCTCCATTTAACAACATGTGTGATGAAGTACGATCTTATCCTCTGGCAAAGGTATTTCATTTTTGCATTATTATAATTTTAAGACTTATTATCTATTCTCCCTGCTATGTGAGATTTTTTTTTCCAGATGTTTCGATACTTACCATGGTTTGATTTCTTTTTCACGGAGCCTATGTATGAAAATGGACTTAAATTTCAGTCTGATCGTCATTTGGTAAAAGTTAAAGCACCAATACTTATTCTTCATGCAGAAGATGATCTAGTCATTCCAATTCAATTGGGCCTTAAGGTAGAAATCTTTAGATAATACTTCTTTTATTTTTCTGACTGTTAGCAAAATTTTTATTATTTTTTTTTTAGTCATATTGTATCAATTGACATCTAAAGTGATGATGTAGTATCATTACATATTAAGCTTTATGACCATCATTGATACTTTGTGAGATGCTGCTTATAAACTATATTTCTAATCCACCTTATTTTATACTTAAAATTTGGAAAGAAATAATAAAAAAAATTTGTGCATGTATATGTGTATTGTGAGACAGTTCTCTCAGTTTTTTTTATTATCAAACATGCGAGTATGTCTATGTCTTTGATGGAGCACAGGAAATTGACTCAATTTGAATAATTGATGAAAAGAACAACTAAAGAGTGATCAAAACTCCCTCCAGTGATTTTTCTGTGAAATATTTCTTTTGCCGAAAATATCAATCAATTTTGTTCGAACACAAATTTGACTAAAGATAGAAATGGAAGCTAAAGCTCTTTCTGGATGAGGTATATCAAATTCCTCCAGAGTAATACTTATCATATGTACTAAGCAGTATATATGAGCAATGCCCGCCAGCTTACCCTTCACGAGAAAGTATTTTTACCCAAGTTTTTGTTTCTGAGCCCCTGCACCTTAGTATTAGCCAATACATCTTCAATCATTTTTTAACAAAATAATACACTGTAGTCATCTGAGAAGGAAGGGTATATATTTTATATCCATTGCATGATGGATATAAAATATACATTGGATCAAATGTGCTGAAGTTCAGTTTGTGGTGTTGTTTTTTTGGTAGAATAATGCCGCAAAATGGAAGTGAATTTTAGTCAAAATTTCATCTTATGTAAATATTGTTTTACGTTTTTTAAGGTTTTACACATCTCTACCTAATTAGTAGGGGCTAAATGAGTTAGAGAGTTGAAAATTCTATGTGAAACAAATGAAAAGGTTTGCCAAATTTGACCTCATTTACTTACATGTCTGAATCAGTACCTCACTAAAAATTAAAAAGGGGGATAGCCGTATCATAAACAATCCTGAGCAATGACACTGTTTGTTCCTTGTATATCCATAATAACCAAATACATAGAACACTTAGTCATTCTTATATACTGATTTTGAAAACAGCACTCACTTCAAATTAAAATAACAGTTACGGAATGAAAATTAATTAATTTAAAAAAAAAAAGAGTTTTAAAAAATAATAAAAACAGATTTGTCTTAAATGTGGTACCAATATAGTTCATTTATTCATATTATTCTCCTGGCTTTATCAGTCATTCTCCACAAGTGACTGATCATTATATTTTCAAATTGAAAAGTTGAATTCCAAAAATTTTTACTCTAATATCAATATTTTTTTATTAATTAAATCAATTTTTTAGTTTTATTATAATCATTTACAATGTTGTAGGGCTATGCATATTGAGTAGACAGCATTTAGAAAATATTATTCTTTACATCACTTAACATCAAAAGTTAATCCTCAGTTCTTATATTTCAGTTGTATGAAACAGTACAATCTTCAAGGCAGGGTAAAAGTCCTATCAAGTTCATAAAATTTGATAAAAACCTACATTTTGGTCATAAATTTATTTATAAGGATACAGGTCTCAGCAGTACAATAAAGTGAGTTTTTTAATATTATTTAAAATTATATATCAGGTTTTTGAAGTATGCAATAAATTAGAAAATATAAATATTTTTTTTATCATTTTAACATATATATTTTTATTGATCTGATCTAGAGGCTACATTAAAAAGAGTCTCACCAATACTTTGATTTTCTTTGTTTATATCAGTTGCATTTTACTACCATTGAAGTATTTATTTTATTTTGAATTTGTAATTTATTCACTTGTATTTTGTTAATAACCCCATAAAATAGAAAACAACATGGAAGAAATTCCTACAAACGAACAACGCAGACCATATCATCGCTTTCTATGAAAAGATTAGAGAGGCAAATTGAGTAGTGAAAACAACTGAGGTGAAATGTTGGCCTGAATTTGGTGGAGAACTCCAAAGAAACTATGTTGAGAATGAAAATAAGATTTGGAGAGCTATAATGGGATTATTTGGAAACTACGGAAAGCTGGTTAGAATCTACGATAATACTGAACAGTTGATTATTCAATATAGAGTTTTGAAAAAAAATGGCTAACTTTTTCAGTAAAAAGTTTCTGAATGGAAGGAGATCATGAATGAAGCAGAAAACCAGGAAATGAAGAAGCTATGGTGGGACAACGTATTGAAGAACATGATCTTATCGATAATATGGAGCTGGCAATGGCCAATGCAAAAGCAAAAAAACAACAAGGCAGCTGATGGTCGTGGAATCATGTTTGAAATATTGAAATGTAGCAGATACCAGGTACAAAGGTGGTTACGAAACACTTTCAACCAGAAAATCCAAAAGAAGGAGATTCCCATGGATCCCATGGATTGGGAGAATAACATCATTATTCCAATCCATAAGAAAAGTTACACATAGATTATGAAAACTATCGGCCCATATACCAGTCATCTATTAGACTGAAGTTGTTCTAAATACTAGAAAGAAATATATAATATGAGCTTCAGAAAAAAACTAGTAGTATTCAAATCTGCTCAATAAACTCAGGCCAATATTTTCATAGTTCAATGCTTAGTTCATAAATTTATTGGAAAGGATAAAAAGATTTAAAAAAATATACAGTAGATTCCATCAAGTTTGAACTTTCAGTGATCTGGAAAGAGTCTGATTAGAGGGACTCTATTATATCACTAATAGTTAAGAAATAAATCAGGATTTCTTTGTAAACTAACTGGGTAATAATTTTTTACTACTTGGAGGGTCGTATTGCTTTCTGTTTCTGTTGAATTTTCATTTCTTTTATTGGCTTTACTCTGTTAAATATTCAAAAAATTTAAAAAGTACACCAGGAAAGGTATCCAATATTTTTTATGTAGAGCAACAAAAAAAATATATTAAAATTAATGACTCCTCACTCTACCCTCTCCTTGTTAGAGGTTTTCAAAGTCATATTTTAAGTTTCATAATTTAGTTTGCAATTGCATATCATTTGATGGACTAATGTCCATGTATCGTTGTTATACCTTGTTTAAAATTATATATAAAACGAGTTTAAATTTTATTTAATTTTAATTTTAATTTTTTTTTTTAGAGACTTTGTCAAAGAGAGCTCCAAATACAAACCATTCTGAGAAAAGACAACAAATTATTTAGAATTTGAGCAGTTGAATCCTTTATTAAGTTGCAGGGTACAAGTCTTTACAATCCTTACTTTTTATTTACATAGATCCATTGAAAAGTATTGTCAAACAGAGCGCTGTGAAATTATTTTATTTATAATGTTATTAATTTTAAACTATTTATTGCCTTCGCTATTGTGATAGAAAATGTTATATATTTTAAGTGTAGAAAGTGTTTATTGTAACTCATATATTTTGCTCTCATATTTTTATACTATTATGAAAAGTGAGTTTCATGTTCCCTGTGTCTTACTTTTAATTATTATAATATGTAGTTTTTATAAGATGTTTTGTTTGTAAAGATCTTAAAAAAAAAAAATATTTTTGTTATTTTAATTATTAAGTGAGACATTTTTTATTCACAAACAATGCTGTGGCTGGTTAAAACCTATTTTTTGGAAATCCAACTAACATGGAAACATTGTAAAATTTCTTCTTTTTTAATTTCAAATCTTGATTACTTGAGTATTTGTGATTTTAAACCTTTTTATTCTATATGTAAGTCAGTGAAGAATTCTACTTCTTAAAAATGTGTTGGAGGCATCCTAAATAAACGTATAAATTAAATGGAAATGGTTTATGCTGATGTTTAACTGTACCTCTTAGTACCCAATAAGGGTCTTAGGGTTCAGTACTTGGCAAGGTTATATTTCTTGACCAACGGCTGTGCAAGGAGGTGATATGCCCATGCACTCAACCTCTAGGTCTCTCCCCTCTCTCCTGCACCTTACCTCTGATTAAGAGTACCTTATAGAAGCTGGGTGCGGCCCAGAACAAATAATTATATGCCATAGATGAACTAAAAAAATGAGTGGGTCAGTAGTCATATGCCTTGGACTCACTGTGTTACCCCATTCCCCATATTGATGTGTACATAGTTTGCCTAAATAATTATATCTAACTGGGAATTGAAATTTAAAGTAAAAAATAATAATTTCATGTTTACATATTTAAGTTTTCACTTTTACTTTAAGCAAAATTTTTATTTTTATTTTAAAAATAATTTAACTTGTTTTTATCAAAATATTTTTTTCTTTGTGTATAGTGAAATCTGATGAAATTTATAAGATATTTCAAAGGTGTGCCAATGACAAAACAACTGAGTACATGGATAGTTCACATGGACTATCTAGGACTTATTTGTTTTAATGGTATTGAATGATTCATGTTTGTGACTTTAGGATAGATTATAGTTATTCAATATTAGCCAGTTACTTTACTGGCTTGAAAGCTTTTTACATCTAAGTTATTAAATGTTTATATATATATTTCAAAGCATTAAAAATTGCCCTCTTTCCTTATAATTTGGAGTATTCATAAATTTTGAACTTTATTAATGTAAATTTGCACTGCCATTTTATTTAAAACACAATGTTTAAATAATAATTTGAAAGCATTCAACCATAAAAAGATTCTTACAAAATTATTAATTTTAATAATAATTAAGTTTAGTTATTTAGTAGCACTTTTACTTCTGAACTGTGTAAGAAAAATTTTGTATAATTTTCTATTGAGCTCATGGTTTATACATATTTTATTTTAAAATATATTTCACAATTTTTTTCCTGTATAAAAGTTCATTTTTATTGTAGATTAGTTTCTTAATAAATTTGAGTGATTTGAGCACATTTACCTAGGTTAGACCTTTATAAAATATCTGTAATACCTAAATTTTACAAATTCATTTAAGTTTTATAAAAAATGCTATAAACTATTTAAACTTATGCTGGATACTTTATGGTGTTTATTTGAAAATTGTAGTACTGGAAACTTAATTTCTGTCGTATGTTCTACTATAGATAATTAATTTATCAATTTCCATCTGAGAGGCAACTTTTTTTCAATATTCAATTTATGCTGAATATTCTTTATCCTATGCTTAAATTCTAATTAGATTATTTGCAACTCTATAATGAAAATTGGGGTTGCCTTATCAAAATCAAGTAAAAAATAAATTTTTAAACCAGTAAAAAGTTTCATTATTACAAAATGTACAACCATTTAAATTATGCTTCTTGGTATTTTTTTTTATTTGTTCTTTATCTTTCTTTTCCATTCTTCTGTTCTTTAGTGTTTAAAACCAGCTTTAGCAAAACAATTCCTTACTCTACTGAGTTATACTTTTTTCTCTTCCATGCTTTTTCCTGATGCACTTATACCAAATGATAAGATGAAGGGTTTAAGAGATTGTTTTCATTAATGCACTTTCAACATTGTAATTATACCTTTGTCTACAGATTGTAATTTAATGGTCATATTGGGCAAAAAAGAACCCAAGCTTTAAATTAGTTACTTAAAAAATTTTTTTGTTCAGTTTGTATTAGGAATATTTCAAGCTGAAAGCTTTTTCTTATAAAAAAAACTAATGTTCCTGAAAAAATATTTGCTATATGGAAGTTAAATACATAAAAATCCAACATCATGGCCAAATTATTATTAGATAAATGAAGTATTAAATGTTAATATTAGAAATAGTATCTTTTTTTTTTTTTTTATTAATATAAACCCTATATTTTGCCTCTATATACAATTATGTTTTGTTTCATGGCTGTCTGAATTTTAGATCTATCCTAAAACTTTTTTTACTAAAGAAGATTTTGATATTTTTTTCCTTCAAATCGTTGTAATTTATAGCATATTTTTAATTTTCATGTGATTGAAATTCTTTGAACTTTTGTTGTTAGTTGATTTAGTGATAATAACAAATATTTTTTCATTTTACGATCTCACATATTTAAATATATGTTCATTAAATAGTCAAGTATATTTTTGATATTGTATAATTAAAAGTAATTACATGGGTGATTTTGCAAATAGTCATCTTTTTTGGTACAATCTTTTTTGTTTTTTTCTGGTTTGTATCTAATTTTTTTTTTTAGATTTTCTCAAGATATTCAGGTGCCTAATAAGATTTAAAACAGACAGCACAGGACTCCTATTGGTTTTGGCACAATATCCAATCAAAATTTTGACGCAAACTGGCCAATGATAAACTTTGAGTCATTTTTGATTCTTGTATCACTTCCTTTTCCTTCTCAATCTTTTATTACTTGATAAGAGTTTTAACAGACAACTAAATGGAAAACTACTCAAAACTCATAAAAAATTTATTGGTTTTCTGTAGTTGGAGATTATAACTAGACGAATGACATTCAACAAAAATACTTACCTACTTCTCTGCAGTCAACCTTTAATGGATGTCTGTAAACTAGTGCTTAAGAGAAAATGAACTTTTGATATTATTATGGGAACCATTAAGACTAACTTTTGTTGGGAGAAAATTTCCTATTCCTCTTATTGGATTAGTATCAGAAAAAATCAGATGAATGACTTAAAACCTTGAGGACAGCTTTTTTTCAGGTTTTCAAAGCTTATTGAATGTTTTCATAAGGATTAATATTTTGTGTTAGCATTTTCAAATAAATAATTTACAATAAACAGGACCAAGCCCTGTTCAGAGTTTTTTTTTTATATATATAATTTATTTTTTATTTAAATTCGTCAAAATGGTTTGTTTGATAAAGGCCATTTTTTGTAAAATCATCCTTATGCATTTCAGATCCTGTGGTAGTTTAAAAAAAATCTTTATAATTTACTAATGCAATAGCTATGAAGTTAGGAAAATTTCAGGAATTGAAGCTTGTTGGTAAATCTTAATTGTTTGCTATTAGCTCTAACTGATAGAGAGACCTAAATATTTACTGAATACATTCATATGCATTTTCTTATATTTATTTAATGTTGCTTTATTGATTTTAAATTAAATATTTGATGACTTATTAATTTTGTAGTATATTAGTGTTGTACACTATTTCAAAAATATTTAACTAAGTTTATTATTGATGTAGAAGAATGATGTATTGATTACTCAAAATTGATGTCTACTTCTTTATTTAATTATTATATGACTCAGTATTAAATAATTTACTTAATGTTTCAAAAATGTTTGTTACATTTCTGCCATATTATTAGAAAATATTTTGTTTAAGATCTAAAAGGGCCAAAGAGATAGTGAATAAAAATTATTTTTCATTGTAAAATAATAAAATTTGGTATGTTCCTCACTATAGTTTTTTATTTAATTTAATAATTATTCATTCCTGTCATAATTGAAATAAAGGTTCTAGTTCACAAAACAAGTTCCAGTGGTGGGAAATTCAAAACGTGCTTGTACTATTACTATTAGATCACAGTTATCAACTTCTTCTGTTGAGTGTGTTTTCACTAATAGATGCCAGGACAGACTGTTCTAGGCCCAAGGGAGGCGAAGCTATCCCATGCCAGAGCAGTGTTGTCATCTACCGTTTTATTTTATAAACAAAATAATAAAACCTATTTTCCACAACAATTTCCTTCCTAAACTATGTTTTATTATTTCCTTTTATTTATTACCTTATTTTATTTTTAATGATTGGAGAAGTTTGTCGGGGGGTGCGGTCAGCAAAGAACAACATAAATAAACAAAACCATATTTATTTATTTTATGCCGACGTTGCGACCTGAGTTTCAGGTCTTCATCAGGGCTATAGAACAAAAGAGATAACAACAACATTTAGAGTAACATACAATTGGAAAGGAATAGTATACAAAAAAATTTAGAATTATACAAAATATTGAATCATAAATGATAAAAATTGATAACTGATAATGTAATTGTACAAAATTTTAATTGATTGATATTCGTGGAATTGTATGGTAGTAAATTGAAAACAGTGACAGATGAAATATAATATCATGTAGGTAAGAAGATATGTATAATATAAGATATGCAAGTAGTGTCTAAAAAAAAAAACTGAAAAATTAAATAAATAAATTGAATCTACAAATTGAACATTCATTATGACAGACAATGAAAAATAGTGAGTGGCTTATATCTGAATTACATTGTGAGTATTAACTTATATACCTATACTAAAAATATAAATATATACACAATAGGAAAAAGTAGTATATGGAGAAAGGGAAAGAATAATGTAACAAATATGAGAACTAGAAGGGAGACTTATGTTGTCGCGCAGAAGATAGGCTCATAACTGATTGATGTAAGAGTTTATTTGAAAATTCCGCTAGAGTGAGCTACTGGACTGTGGTTAGAAACGTAACTGTCAAGAAAGACAGTTATGACACAACAGTTGATATGAAATACTAATGACAAAAAGGTCAAGTTATAGTTTAAAAGAAAAACATAAAACCAGTGAGATGTAAAAATACGGAGCCCGAAGGTCAAAAAATTATGAATACAAATTAATAAGAATAAAACATATTTTTATATAAACAATAAAATTAAAAATAGATAATGATTGATAAAAGAAAATGAATTATGGGTGCTTTAATAAGTTAACTATTTGGGAATAGGCTAGGGATAGGTTTTGTTTATCTGTTTTGTGATTGACTGGGGAAGCTTCTAATTGTATAAAAATACTTTCAGATATTAATCGTTTGTCGTGGTTGGGGACAGAAGCTAGTATGGTGGTATTGTCAAAATCAAAAGTGGGTTTCAATATAAAGCTATGTTCAGATAATTTAGAAGCCATGAAATTAAGGGAGGAGACGGAATATTTGTGCTGGGTTATGCGGTCTTTAAGTAAATTTTTTGTTTTGCCAATGTAGGATGCATTGCAATTAGAAGTGGAACAAGGGATACGGTACACTACCTGGGAACGGTATTGAGGAGGAATTGGATTTTTAAGATTGGTGTAAATAAAAGACAGTTTGTTATGGGCTTTGAGGGTTAGACGGAGGTTTGGGATGGAGGAACGTAATTGTTTTTTAATGTTGTCTGTAAGAAACGGTATGTAAGGTAATGATCTGTATAGGGGTGGAAAAATATTGCAGAGAATTTTGTGTAGATGGGGTACGGTTTTTTATAATTGTAAAAGAGTTTGTCGATGATTTTTGGAGGGAAGTTGTTGTTTAAGAGAATTTGTTTAATGCGGAGATAGTTATTGTCATGAAATTGGGAATCCGAGAGAGAAAACCACAATGAATAAGATTTTTGGCTGTGTTTAGTTTTTGATGGTAAGGATGTTGGGAGTGATAATTTAAAATTCTTCCTGAGTAAGTTGGTTATGTGTACCAATCGGTGGATATAGTATTATTGGCGTTTTTTATGATGAGGAGGTCAAGAAATGGTAGGGAATTGTTAGTTTCTGATTCAACTGTAAAACGTAAGCGAGGATGGTAGGAATTGAAGGCAAATGAGATATCGGTGATTTTATTGGGATTCAGTATTAAGAGAAGGTCGTAAACATATTTTTTAATAAAAATTATGTCGTTAGTGAAATGTGGGGTAACGGAGTTTAGTAAATCGTTAAGTACGATATTGGAGGGAATATCAGTAGATGAGATATTAAGGACCCATTTTTCTTGACCTTGGGGATAAATTTTGTTGGTTAGTGATTCTTGATAAAGGTTAAAAGGTTCTTAATGAGTTTTTGTTTTTTGTGTATGCGGGTTGAGTTG
>NW_027104827.1:10628-14493 GCF_000696795.3 Halyomorpha halys | reverse complement strand
ATTTAGGAAAAAGGGAATTTGACCTGCATTTAAGTAGAAAAATACGTTGTTCTAATACCCTAATCTGCACAAAAAATTATTCCAGAATTACTCACTGACTTAGAATACATTCACAACGAACCCCTACTTCATCATTCTCATGAGAGTAAAGAGTTATCACGCACTACTATTTGCAATACCATCTCTAATTACCTACAACACCCTCCATCCTTTTCTTCCAATTTTTCTCCCCTTTTCTTTAAAGACCTTTCTTTCACCTGATCCTTCCTTAGTTCACATGATGACATTATTATCACCAAAGCAGACAAAGGTAAGAAGACTGTCATTATGAACCGCTCTGACTATAATGAAAAAATGACCCAACTCTTATCCGATCATTCCACATACACCACTACGTCCCGTGACCCTACAACTTCATTAAAAACAACTTTTAACAAGCATCTTAAAAATATCTTAGATTCTAAATTTATTAATTATCCCACATACAGAAACCAAATCTCTCATAATTCAGTTGCCCCCCGTTTTTATGGCCTTCCCAAAATCCACAAACCTAATACCCCCCTCCGTCCGATCACTTCTAATATCAATTCCCCCGCTGTTAAACTTAGTAAATACCTACTGCCGTCTTTACAAGCTCTCAGCCATGACAATACATATGACATTCACAACTCTTTTCACTTCCGCGATCAATTATTAGACCTCACCATTCCAGACCACTACATCCTCACTTCCTTTGACGTTGAAAGTTTATTTACCAATATCCGCATAGATAAAGTCTTAATTTTAGTAGAATCCAACTGGTCCACCATTGAGCCACATACTTCCCTAGACCTTCCTTCCTACCTCAAGTCTCTCCAACTTTGTTGCGAATCCGGCTATCTCACATTCCAGGGTCAATTTTTTTAACAAATTTCAGGCCTAGCTATGGGTAATCCTTTACCCCGATCTCTCCAATATCGTACTTAACGATTTACTAAACTCCGTTACCCCACATTTCACTAACGACATAATTTTTATTAAAAAATATGTTTACGACCTTCTCTTAATACTGAATCCCAATAAAATCACCGATATCTTATTTGCCTTCAATTCCTACCATCCTCGCTTACGTTTTACAGTTGAATCAGAAACTAACAATTCGCTACCATTTCTTGACCTCCTCATCATAAAAAACGCCAATAATACTATATCCACCGATTGGTACACAAAACCAACTTACTCAGGAAGACTTTTAAATTATCATTCCCAACATCCTTACCATCAAAAACTAAACACAGCCAAAAATCTTATATATTATAATGTTCACCGAAATCCCCTCTAATGTCATTATGAACATTTGGTTTAATAGAAGTTTAATAATACTCGATGCATCACTAAATACTCTTTTCTTTTTTTTAAGTTTCTTCTTCTTCTTACTATGAGCTTATTTCTTACTTTCTTCTTCTTTAGTATTTCATTTGTTACTTTTATTTTCATTAACACTTCACCGCTATCACCATCAGGTGATCACAATTTAACTCATATTTAAATGATTTTCTAATATCATTCATTATGTTCAACATCAGCTAATAGTTTAGGAGTCTTGGATTCACAACCAGATTCTTCATCATTTAATGTTTGTTGTTGATCAGATCACTTGTTCTTTTGGTGTTGGAACTTTATCTTCGAAGTATTCATCACTCTCTTTGATTCTTCCTTCCTGGGAAAGAATGACTTTACTTTCTTTTATAAAATCTTTTGTTTCTTCAGATCCTTCCTCCACCAGATATTTATTATCCCTGGTAATTGTGCATAAGGCAAATTCCTTAGCCAAAGATGCTCTATGCTATCTTCTTGGTAGAGGCTTTTGTGTATAAGAGAGTCCATATCTCCTGGGTCATCTATTATTTTCTTTGTTAAACCAGCATTCCTTTTTTAGGTGACCTAGTTTTTTACAAATAAAGCAGCCTTTTAGACAAAAGTTTGAACTTTTACGTTGTGTCTTTAGTGCTTGTTCATTCCTATTGCTATGTACTGTCTCGAGATTTAGTTGGGATGCCAGGATAATCGCTGAAGGCAATTATCCAAAAATAAGTCAATTAATTAATTTATATTGAGTCCTGCAAAACTATTACTATAATTGTATTATTTTGCAAAGGCTTGTTGTGTGTTTACGAGTTACCAATTAAATACCTTTGTATTTAAAAAATATTGTTACCATTAATTATATAACATAATAAGTGGTGGTATTGGGTAATATAATTGTATATAAACTATAAGGAACAAGGTATTCATTTACATTGATATGATTTAAATTATAATATGATTGAAATGATTCAGATAATTGGTTTGCAATAAAATATCAATTATTACATTATTATCTAATATATATCTGAATGAGTGCTGAGTTGGTTGATTTGGGTGGTGCTTGTAGTAACATGAGTGTCATCTTGTTCATAAGGGATGGCGTCCAGGTCTCATAGCCTTCTTAGGACTTCGTCTGGTCAAAGTGCATCTTGCTCTCTCTTCGATCTTCTTACTTCTGTGTCTTCGTCTTCAATGCCCCTTTTTCCTGGTCTAGTTGTCCTGCCGCTTTTCTCCCACCTTCCCTTAGAGGCGTTACCTTTTTTTGAATCTAATTCCTCATTGGCCATAGGTGACAGAACGCCCCCAGGTGTTCATCCCCCTAGGCCCAAAAGGGGGTGGGAAAGTTTTACATGCTAGGAAGGGATTGTACCTGCTTAATAGGCTTCTGATCCTTCAGCAAAAACTGTGGTATAAATGTATTAAAAGCTCTGACACACAGGACCTCTGTGGCAAATAAACACAGGTGTGTTATATATACACAGAGGCACTGTGAAAGGTCGCTTGAAAAATATCCCATCTTGGCCAAGTATCGTAACATATGGCGAAAAACCTTAATAATATAGAGAAATGTTAAAAGGTCAATACATATCACTATGGAGGTTATGCCTTTTTTCAAATGACAAAATCATTTGCCTTACATTACTAAATTTAATATTCGTACAAACCAAATATACAACAAGATGGGATAATATACTGACATAAATGAGTTTTGAATTTGAATGAATTCCTGCTGTTAGAGCTTGTTTTGTGAATCATTTCCAAAACAAATATAGATATCTCAGGACATTGAATTACATTTGAAATGAATACCCCTATATACAGAATATTGCAAAAAAAAAAAAGAAAGAGGACACTTTTGTTTCTTCTGAGCTCAGTGTGTAACTCAGATTAAATGTATCAACAGCTTCCTTTGTCCTGGATGTAACAAAGAATTATTTCCGGTCATTTTAATAATTTTGAACCTAGAAATATGGTCCTTATTGATAGTGACACATATCTAGAAGGTTCGATTAACATGTATTTAATATAGAGATATGTAAAATACAAAATGTATATAGTAGAAATCTAAAAATTTTTACATTTAATATTTAAATATTTAGTGCAGTGCCACACTTCCAAGGGTAGTAGGATTTAGTAAATCAAACAGCAACCAATTAATTTGAATCCCATCAAGGTCCTAGGTCTGCGGCTGAATACACCTCCCCTTGAAATACACAAGTGGTGCATATGTTTGATGAAATGGAAGGGGAAAGTGTCAGACTAACATATACCCCTCATAGGATTATATTTAAAGTACATCAAAATGTTAGCCGTAGTATTAGATATTTGATAAAGTATTTCTTAATTTAATAATATTTTTACTCCAATCTTATCTTAACGTAAAAAGCACATTAAAAACCGGTTCCAAAACGTTTAGAAAAAACCTGTGATGTACATGTCAGTCTCACAAAAGATCATAAAACAAAAATAGTTCAGTTAATTTACAAATACCTGAGGAGCTAAGAGCTTTGATTACAAG
>NW_027104827.1:9632-10546 GCF_000696795.3 Halyomorpha halys | reverse complement strand
TGTGTGTGTGTGTGTGTGTGTAGTTGACCGTAAAAATTTAAATATAAGAAGATGGTCAGGATTGCGGTCAAAGAAAGAACAAATAGCTTATAACTACTTTAATGTCCGACGTTTCGCCCCACTTTGCAGGACTTCATCAGGGCTAAAAAGATACAAAAAAAACTGAGAATATTACAACAATAAGATAAAATAACTAAATAAACAATGATAAGAATAAAAAATAAGTAACAATGGCAAGAGTAAAAATTTTTAAAAAAATACGTAAAATATACAGTTAAAAAGGTACAGAAGACGTACATAAAACAAAAACAATAGGGGAAAAAAAGTAGAGATTAAATAAACTTTGAGAGAATAAATATAAATAATAATGATAATAAATGAGCAAAGAACAAATCAGGACCACCTACCTGTTCAAAGCGAAAGGTTGTACAGAAGGCGACAATAAAGCGGAAGCGGGGAGGAGGTGACCAGCTGTTTAACGGCTAATATTTCTATTTCAAATACGTCGCGTACATAGGAAGTAGTTATAAAGATATGACGAAAAATGAAAAATAATAAATATTCAAATTTAAGAGCTTATTGATTTCTATGTCGGAAGAAACAGATATTAACTCGAGAGATCTTTGCCCTAATCCCTCTGCAAAGTTTCCCCCTCTTTCACTGAAACTTACTGCAATATAACCAACCATATTCAAAAGCTTTCTCAGAAATACAATAGTAGCCATCACAGCTTCAGTAATTATGTCCACACATTGTGATCCTATGGCAACTATGTCTCTAAAAATTACACCCACAACACTGTTATCTGAGTTCGTTACTCTGATTGCATTCACAATTCTTCTACCGGCAGAAAACAGAAGTTAAAATACTCAACTCCTGATCCTGTATATATATATTTAACAAATAGAATCTTT
>NW_027104827.1:3243-8702 GCF_000696795.3 Halyomorpha halys | reverse complement strand
TCATTGCAAACCAAATATTTATGTCAACTTAAAAAAAAGTAGTAAGTTCAATTACCTTATTACCAAGGTAAAGTACTTTTAACTGGACCAAAAATAGTATAGTCAAATAGAGTAATAAAATATTTTTATAAACATATTACTTATTACAGATTTAAACTTAAAAGTTATCACTTATTACAGAATGAAATTATTTAATTTAAAAAAAAATAATCCTATCTAAAGATAAGAATCCTATCTTAGAGCTACTGTATAAATCAGAATCTTGAACCTTGAAGAAAAAATTAGATTGTACTGCAGTTTTATTTAGTCATCAGTTATCTAATAAAAAGAATATTTTCCATTTAAAACAATTATGCCATATCTGTTCACTGATCTTCTAACCACATATTGAAAAAACATCTTGACATAAAAATGAGACATGATATACTATCATATCATATGATGAATCAGAAGTTTCATACTTGTTAGTCTATCTTCTAAATATCATTATTCATACTTTTATAAATGATTAGAAATTAAGAATTATTTCACTTAAGCAGTAATATTAAATGTAAAATAATTAGTACCTATTTTCATTGCAAACCAAATATTTATATCAACTTAGAAAAACTTTTTTCACCTTTGATCCATATTTTTGGTATAATTCTTGATGAAATTACTCGAAGAAGTTATAGCCAGTCCTATAACAGACCAAATTTCTCAGACCACCACAGTAGGTTCTGAGTAGTTAATGTAACTTAATTAATAAAAATTAATGTTAACGGTAAAAATTATGATAAAGGTAGAACTGGTATTTGCTATTACAAATTTACTCAACTTCTTTACTTAACTTGCATAAAGAAATTAAATCTTCCTATAGAAATTATACTGTAAAAAAGGAAGTAAAAGGCCATACATGACGATGTAAAAACTCTTGCTTACCAACTAATGCTGAGAGGCTATAGGCAAGTATATAGCCATGATTTGTAGTCCTGACTATACTTTCTAGCAAGGCCTTAATCATTTGAGTGACCATACTTTCTGAAAAATTGGAAACATAAACATGAATATATTTACACATAATACATGAGAAACAAGACTTTATTGGCAGTTAAAGACAGCACATAGAATTTAAACATTTAATTAATTAAATATCATTTGAAAAAGTTTTTTAAAAAAAAGGTGGTTATGGTAATTTTTGCTTGTTATAGGATCGTCAATGTCAATTGAAAATCATTTTTATTGAAATTTAATTTATAAGACAGTATTTACATTTTAATTTAATATATTTCGTGGCGGCCCCATGGAATGAAAACTTGGCACCACACTCTAGTTTTGTTACCTGCAGTTTTCAGAATTATGATATGATTTTCATATTTCTTTGAAAAAAGTAGAACAAATCAATATGCACTTCAAATTACCTGGTTGAGGTCAACATCGCTGAGAATGATTAAATCATTCCTATGTGAAATTTTATTCATATTTTTCACAAACGGGTGTCCCGAAATCTTTTTTATTTTTTAAAGATTCTTTTGCTGCGGATGGTTTTCAAAAGTGTCAATTATAGTGATATTGGAGTATTCCATCATGAGGGAATGTGTGTTATCTACTTTTTTGTTTTTATTATGTTTTTCTCATCTTCTCTGTTTATAATGAAGTTTTTTACATGCTATTCCATAAAAAAAAAAAATTCGTTTCCTTCCACCAAATTTCTTGTTTATAGCCCTTAACACTCCATTATCAAGAAAACCACCGGTAAAGAAATCAGTTTCAGTTAAATCTCTCTTTTGTGAACCAGGGATATGTTTTTTGTCCGAGAAAACCTTGTAAAAGTAATCGGCAGTTTCTTCAGGAATGAATTCATAATTATCCTAAATATGAAATGGAAAGTTGGTTACTTTAAAAATTTTTATAACAATGCGTCAATTGATTTTCTATTTGTGAGTCTCTAGAAATAATTTTCATGAAAATAAAGTGATAACCGAGTAAGAAAAACATTACCTAAGCTCGGCAAAACCGTTTTCTTTTTTCTGCTCTACCAGCCACCATTGTTTAGCTTTTAAGCTGAAGGGGTAATTTTTAAGTGAGTATAAGTATTTAAAAATCCCATTACTGCGCTTCAATGATTCGTTTGATTTTTTTAATTATTTCACAGTTCTACTAGTGGTAATTCTACTAGCTATTAAAGGCATTTTAAAGTATGACTTGAAATTCTCATTACCGCACACCAATCATTCTCACTACTACCACCAAATCTTAATCAATTACTTAGCCGCCGGCCTTAGATGGATTGCAGAATGTTTCCGAAATAAGGCGAACACGATCCACACTACCCAGAAATAAGATTAGGATCGATAAAATCAATTAAATTCTTTTTAATTGAGAATTATTTGACATATCCCTTCCGAACCCGCCCCACTTTATTTATCTCTAAGGTTTCATCACTTGTGTTTCTTGTTATTGTGATTCTAAAAAAAAAAAAAATGACAATTGTAGTTTTCCTTCAAACGAAAAATTCCGTTTCCATGAAACGGATGTGTCTTCTATTTTTTCTTCCCTGTTTATAATATCCTCAGAAAAAAATACCGTATCCTCGGATAATTTATTATTGTGGACTCAAAACCCTCGATTATCATCATCACTACTCTTAAAAAAATAAATATAGGACAAAATCCCTATTCTCTAAACATGGAATATATTCATTCTTTGTTTAGGAGGGCCTAAATAACCATAACCAAAAGGCATGGTAAGCTCTCTCCATTGTCAGCTGTTTGCATCTGATTTTGGGAACATTCGACATCCCATCTAAGGTCGGAAGCTAAGAGCTGCTCCACTGTTTTAACAAAATGAAGGTGGTCCCCCAAAAAAGTAATGATACCTCTATTTTCTGTTGCATAGTGTTCTTTAAGATACCAAAAAGCCATATGAAAACTTAGGGAATTTTTGAAGGTGGTTCAATCACTCGAAGGTATGGAACTGGAAATAAAGCTTTTTTTCGAGAATGGCCAAGTCACTGATTCTGTTGTTTAAAAGGGATTTAGAAGGAAGTGTTGAACGCGGGGGTGGTGAACACAAATGAAATGTTTTTACTGTTGTTACTGTTTTATTAGTTACGATTAAATTACATAAAACGTTCTTACTGTATTTAGAATAAAGAACACAAGTTCATAACGAACCCTGGCAACAACCAACCGGCAACTTAGGCAACTAGACAAAGAACCTATTCACCGTTTGCCAAAGAGCAACACTTATACAATAAAAAATGAATTTTTAAATCACACTTGAACAGGAAGTGAGCCCGGAAATGAAAAAAAAATATTCCAATAAGTCAATTATTGAAGTTAGTTATTGTTTTGTTAATTGAAAATAAACCTACAACAGTAATCTAGAAAAGCATTTACAACGATAGATATTAATTTTTTTCTATTTTTAAAATTTATTTAAATCGTCCAAATATTTAATTATGTGCATTAGTCATAAAATACACTGAATGAAATTTCTCTTATTGCAACTAAGTACACCGATTCGTCACGGTATTGAAACAACTGTTACAACAAGATATGCAACTGCATAAATATACATGTCTTGCTTATAATACTGCTGTACACGTTAACATAGAAATACAATGTGAATACTGATATATCGAAAGGTAAATAAAGATAGTAAACATATATCACAAGGGAAATGATGATTTTATTACGATATTACTTTTTTTCTGATCCCTCTAAAACAGAAAATGAATTAATAAATTGCATTACGCATGTGTTATAAATTCGGACAGACCTTTTTTTACCGTTGGTACTGGTGTAACAATGAAATACTTAGTTGTGGTTTGAATAGTGGTCAATTCTGTGAGAATACTATAATTTTGAAGGAAACTGGTAATAACGAGTGTTTGTAAAAAATAGTAATAGCGTTAAATTTATTATGAAAATTAAGGCTTTGAACATTAATGATTATAAATATAATTAAACAATATATGCACAACTAGAATTAGCGATGAGTCAAAATAGTTTCTTAATTGGTTTTCTGTTACTATTTATTGTGTGTGTGTGTGTGTGTGTGTGAGTGCGTGCGTGCGTGCGTGTGTGTAATTTCCTTTGGCTAATATATTTGACTTTTTGATCCTTTAATATTTTAGCCCAATATTTTTTTATTTTTACTTGGTAGAGACCCTTCTTGGTAGTTTTGACATGCCCCCTATACATCTGAGATATAAAGTAGGTAAACCCGGATTTTTCTACTTGGGATTTCCTTATCCTTTGGCAAAATTCAATCTTTTGTGTTGGAAAGATCTATTCCCTATCTACTTGGATGTTTTTAATTATATATAACTGCATGTTTCTTTGTCACAATACTAATCAGATGTCACTGAAATACCTCATAAGCCCGAAAAAGTCAGCATTAATATTAGAATTCATATTTAAAAAAAAAAACCAATAAATCCTTCTAGAAACATCTAGTTTCAATCATCCTTTTAAAGAATATCTCTATATTTTTTCTGAATTCTAGAATTCTTTCGAGATGTAATTAACTCTCAAATTAATTAACATAAAGTCTGTTAATGAATATTTATTTCACTCCACTAGCTTCACAGTTAATTACTGTAGACGTACAATTGCAATTGAAAGGCAAGCTTTATCACCTTCTGTTGAACCTATCATTTGAAATATAACAGTTCAAATTTGTATATGTTAACATGAGAAAAATCAAAATAAAAGGTTCATGGACCTTATATAAATACCAGTATTTCCAAGTTACATGATTTCGGAATAAAAATTCTGTCAAAATTGGCAGAATGTTGTGGTGTTACGACCATCATTTCTTGTATAGTAAATTGGGAAAAGGAAATGAAACAAACAAATTATAACTTCTCTACTTAAAATAAATGATATTTAACAAATAGAATCTTTATTAAAAATTATATGTTTTACAAACAGCACAAATATTTAGGAAAATTCTATAAATTAAAAGTACAAATTATAAGGCATATAAACACACATCAGAAATATGAGTATTTATTATCTAGAACAAACCACATTAACTTAAGTCATGAGTATTTATGTATATAGTATTAAAGGTTATCAAAATTCGTAGTATTATATGAACTTATTATTATGATTAGTACAAGTAATATTATGGTGAGGTTTGATTATGATTTCAGCGAACAGTGCTAAGATATAATTGAGACAGCTGAAAAATCAAGTTTTCATGACTAAATGATTATCATGGTCTTAAACTATTTTAATACTAGAAATAGTTTACCAATACAAAAAGTGTGTAATTATTATCACAATAAATACCCAGAATTTAATATTTTTACAAGTAAATATCCAAATTTAAGAGAGTTTATTGATTTCTCCTGTGGGAAGAAACAGAAGTGAATTCGAGAGATCTTTGCCCCAATTCCTCTGCAAAGTTTGCCCCTCTTTCAAAGAAACTTACTACAAGCTTTCTCAGAAATACGATAATAGCCATCA
>NW_027104827.1:0-2498 GCF_000696795.3 Halyomorpha halys | reverse complement strand
TCATTGCAAACCAAATATTTATGTCAACTTAAAAAAAAGTAGTAAGTTCAATTACCTTATTACCAAGGTAAAGTACTTTTAACTGGACCAAAAATTTAGTTTTAAGAAATAACCAACAATTAAAGACAGAGTAAAGGACAATAGCAACTTAAACTTGGCTTTTAATAAATGAATCATAAAATTAAACTATTAAAAAATTGTAATAAACAACTAAACTAATTCTAAATTTTAATTAAATTTAATTACTAATTACTTTAAAAAAAAAAATCAATATACTTGTTATACAGTATAAACAAGCCCAGATGAGAGGGGGGAAAATCCTTTTCAACC
Organism: Halyomorpha halys; assembly: GCF_000696795.3. Lineage (NCBI taxonomy): Eukaryota > Metazoa > Arthropoda > Insecta > Hemiptera > Pentatomidae > Halyomorpha > Halyomorpha halys. The sequence goes on along the minus strand of NW_027104827.1, from coordinate 2,168 downwards.
TAAAAATCATGAGCCATAGATGAAAATTTCCAAGTCTTAATTCTGAGCAAAGATGATTTCCTCTTATAGCTTTTAAGTAAAAGTATGGAACTTTATTCAAATATAATTGGAGAATAGTTTAAATGTTTCATAAATCTAAACTTTCAATTTCTTGGGAGATTTTCAGAGCTTCCATTTTTTTCAGCTTTGATCCATATTTTTGGTATAATTCTTGATGAAAACACTCGAAGAAGTTATAGCCAGTCCTATAACAGACCAATTTCTCAGACCACCATAATAGGTTCTGAGTAGTGAATGTAACTTTTGATAAAGTTAAAAATTAATGTTAATGTTAAAAATTATGATAAATTTAGGAGTCGTATTTGCTATTGCAAATTGAATCAACTTCTGTTTTAAGAAATTAAATCTCCTAATATAAATCAAACTGTAAAAAAAGAAAATGAAGACCCATTCATGATTATGACGATGTAAAAACTCTTGCTTACTTACCAACCAATAATGAAAGACCATAGGCAAGTACATAGCCACGATGTGCAGTCTTGACTATAATTCCATTTTCAACTAAACTTCTGATAATTTGAGTGACCAATCTTTCTAAAACATCAGAAACATAAATATGAATATATATAAACATAATGCATGACAAACAAAACTTTATTGGCAGTTAAAGATAGCAGAACTTAGAACTTAAATAATGTTTTTATTTTTTATTTATTTATTAATTACCAGATTGGCCTGGAGGGCCTTACATGGTTAATGTAAGAGGAACTTTTTTTTTTTTTTAACAATTGATTATTGGGAGGAGTAGTCTCAAACAAGACACCTCTAATATACAATATTATAAAAAAAAAAATTAAGATAAAATAAATAGATTAAAATAATAATTCTTAATAAAAGATAAAAGTAAAGAAATAATTTGAAAAAGTTATAAAACAAAAGTGCTTATGATAATTTTTCTTTTTTTATAGTACCATCAATATTGATTTCTCCTGAGGCTGGAGAGGAGAAAAATTTATGGCCCGGTTGGTGCTGATAGGATCTAGAAGATGAGAACATATGCTGAACTGGCAGGACTCTACAGGAACCCAGATATTGTAAGGGTGATCAAAGTGGGACGGTTTCGGTGGGCAGGCCATGTATTAAGAATGATTTAGGATCAGATTCCTAGTTTGATCCTGGACAAAAGGATATATGGGACAAGGAGAGTAGGAAGACCCTGGCTTCGATGGATCGATGGAGTGGCAGCGATGGCAGGTTTATCTTGGGAATCCGCAATTGGAGAGCAGCGGCACCTATTAGAGAGGACTGGCGAACGAAGTTGTGAGGGGCCTTGACTCTACAAGAGTTGTAGCACCACAGATGATGATAATGATCAATATTAATAAAACATTATTTCTATTCAAATTCTATAAGACAGTATTTACATATTTAAATTTAAATCTGTACCACTAAAACCTGTGAAGGCTCATGGGTGCAGTTTATGTTAAATAAATTTTTTATTTGTGTTAAATAAATTTTTTATTTATGTTAAATAAATAAATTTTTGCATAGTCATGCCCAACAATGAAAAAAAAACAACAGTTTTTAAGAACAAATAATTTCTTCAACAAATTATTAAAAAACTGCAAGTAGGTACCTAGTATAATTTAAGATTAATAACTATTAGTTATTGGAGTTCTGTTAATGGGTAGATTCTCCACATGTTTGTATCATGTCACTATGTTACCTACAGCAAATTTACTTGTTGCATATATGTTATACAGTTGCAAACAATAAATAAATGATTAAAAAAAAATAACTTTTACAATTAAAACATTATTTAATAAAAATATTACAATTGTTTATTACAGTTTATTCTACATTGCTGTGATACAACTAACTCGAGTTTTGTGCCAGAACCTAATATTGTTGAAATGGAGGTAGGATGTGTGTTTTGGTTTTCCCAACACATAGTTCTTTCTAGCTGGTATTCCATCTGTTATTTCTGTTCTGTATTTTGTCTCTTTATATTTAGAGTTGCTAGTTATGCCCTATGGATTTATTATGTTAGAGTAACATGAATTTAAATTTTGTACATCCAATTCTTTGTTTCAGCCCTATTCTTATATTTTTCTATAGTAATCATTTCTTTTAAGGCTAAATGTACCGATTTTTAGTAAGATTTTTTT
>NW_027104826.1:11215-12752 GCF_000696795.3 Halyomorpha halys | reverse complement strand
TTTACGATGATAGTATTCTCAAAAAGATGTTCTCACATCTTGTTTTCAGATTTCTTACTAAAATATACCCTCATTGAAAAATTGATTTTGCTTTTATAGATTACACCTTTGTGCCACCATCTAGTATAAGAATTGTTAGACGCCAACACACTTGATATGGTGTAATCATTGTGGTATCTAAGGTTCTTATTAAATTAATTTAAAGATACCTGTCGGATGCTAAGAACTCCACACTGCCGCTCGAAAGACAGAAGTGAAGAATAAAGCAATACCATTGATTTTTTTTTTTTTAATATAATTAAATTTTTCATCAATGTCATGTGATTTGGACAGATACTTAAGAATACAAGCTCAAATTGTGTTCTTTGCTTATTTTCATTACACTAACTTTTATTACACTTCAAGCTGTAGTTCTCCATTATTTCATATAATTGAATTCATTTTCATAATGCCCATTTCAGATGATTTAGACAGATAATTATTAAACTCAAATTGTGTTCTTTATTTATTTTTATTACACTAACTGTGATGCTGTAATTCTTTTGGATTGATGGTTTTACAAACCCCTTTCGATTGTTTATCGTAAGTTACGTCATGTAAACTCCCTACAAATTGTTCCTGATCCTCACGTGATTTACAATACTTTGTTGCAAATACGAGTACAATAGCAATATTTGATAAGGTGTTTTTTTTTTAATATGACTCCTTTTTTAATTCTTTCATATCTAATTTAAAATTGTAAAATATTTGCAATAGTCTCATTCTCAGGCTAGACATACATGATCTAGAATATCATTCAAAACTTAAAAACTGTCCTTTATTTATTCATTTTTTTTTTTTTTACACAAATGAAATTAATCATTTTTCAATTTTTTCTCCATTATTTAATATAATAGAAATTCATTTTCATAAGCCCATTTCAGATGATTTAGACAGATAATTAATAAACTCAAATTGTGTTCTTTATTTATTTTTATTACACTGACTGTGATGCTGTAATTCTTTTTGGATTGATGATTTTACAAACCCCTTTCGATTGTTTGTCATAACGTTACGTCATGTAAACTCCGTACATATTGTTCCTGTTCCTCACGTGATTTACTATGCTTTGTTGCAAATACGAGTACAATAGCAATATTATATGTTTTTTTTTAAATATAACACCTTTTTTAGTTCTTTCAAATTTAATTTAAGATTCTATTTATTTCTAATATTTCTATTCTATATCTAAAATATCATTCAAAATAGAGACAATAGAGGATTACATAAAAAAAAAGTTCATGATGTTCCACTCCCAGTTACCTATAGTTAAAGGAGCAGTGACCTAAAACTTGGGAAACCCAACCACAACCCGAAGACTGAAGCCCATGCTGCTGCAGAACATCCTGTTATAAATTCTCTATCTTTATCAGTTCTGTTATTGTCCCTCTAAAATTTTGTTTTTCTCTGTTAATCTTTTTCTTAATTATTTATTTTGTTAAATCCATAAATGTAATTGTTTTTGTTTTTAACTTTACTTTTATCTTTTATTAAGAAT
>NW_027104826.1:0-2585 GCF_000696795.3 Halyomorpha halys | reverse complement strand
TTTAAAGTAAATCATAACCTAGGCTACTCATCTCTCTTTTCTCAGTCCGCCGGTGTTCCTTATGGTAGTATCTTGGGTTCCATTCTTTATACGGTTTATACAGCTGACATCCCAACCCACCCTAACACAGTCCTAACAACATACGCTGATGAAACATGTATACTGTCTGTAAACAACGACCCTACTAATGCATCACAGACACAGATAACATCCATTGAATAATGGTGTCAAAACTGGAGAACCAAAATTAATCCTGACACCAGATCACCTTTACTCTCCGTCGTAAACCTCTACCCTCCAGTCCTGCAATATCCTTTCTAAATACTCCACTAACGCCTGTTAAACAGATTCGATACTTAGGACTCCATCTTGACAAGAGACTTACTTGGAATCCATATACAAGACTAAAACGAGAAGAAACTGCTCGCAGATTTCGATCGTTACACCATCTTGACATACGCTCTAAACTTCCCATTCACTACAAAAAATGATTATGATAATCAGACCAATTTGGACATATGGAATTGAGCTCTGGGGCTCTACAAAACCATCAAATTCCTCCCGCATCCAATCCTTATAATACAAAATTCTACGTACAATCTTTGATTCTCCTTATTACGTTACAAATAAACTCATCCAAGGCCTTAGTATCCCATTCGTTGCAGATTTGGCCCAAAACAGATATGCGTCTTTTCACTCCAAACTCCTAACCCATTAGTCCTTAACCTCTGATCCTTAACAATCCCCGATAATCCCCCCAGGCGTCTGAAAAGAAGATAGCACGGTACCTTCTAATTTAAATTAATGCTTGAAGTACCACCAATGGGTGGTTTCTTCCCAAGATTTAAAGTTCAAGTGTAAATGAAACATTCCATATTTACTTATTGTATTTATTATTTTGTACAGTTGTAAAATACATTAAATAATTTTTTAAAAAATGTATTTTTAATAGTATTCATTTTGGAAAATTTATAAAAGTTGAGGTATTACTATCGGACAAAATTTAAAATTCGAGTTTTCGGCAGAAATACACATTTTGAGTTATCTTGAATCCATAATTGTTTATTTATTTTTTGTTAGCCATTACCAAGTCTCGCAGAATAGTCTGTGTGAGAAACATCTAGCTCAAAAACGGTACTGAAATTACATATTTAAGGTTAAATACAACGATTTATTTTTTTTTTTTTTTTTTTAAGAGATAGCTGCAATTAGGGAAAATACTTAAGTTTGGTCTCATTTATAGACAGAATTGTAAATTTCCAGTATATAGACAGATTTAGGGTCTAGAACCACATTAAATTCGTGGTAATCGGTTCATTTTATTGTGATTATTTTGGCATTTAAAAAAATTATCTTAGTTAATATCGGTAAATTACAAAAAATACACGCCTGCGCAAACAGATTCATTTTTGGTAGCATAGGGTGATCGTAAAGTGAAAAATACGGTATACCAATTTAAGCAGAGAGATTTGTTGTTGCTACCTAGACAAAGGGGAGCGGGAGCATAAACCCTACTGCTCCAAGCTCCAAATTTTGTCTGCTTGTTTTATATATTTCTAATTTTTCTTTCCTTTTTTACTAAAACAAACTGGTATACCTGTTTAAAAATTACTAAATAATTTTTAAAATTTACTATAGAACAAGAATATTTTTGATTATGGAAAATACTGATATTTGCAAAAATAACACTGTAGTCAAAAACCTGTATTTTTAAATTTTTATAACAGTTTTTTTTTTCGAAATAAACAGCCTCAAAAACATGGGAACTGATATAATTTATATATATAAGGGATAATTTTGGCCAGCTAAAACTGACATATGGTCCACTACGTGATGTAAAATTGTGGGCAGGTAAAATATTTTTTATTTAGATAAAAATTCAATTCGGGTTTTCAGGGATACTTGTTAGTTACAGGAAGTAATTACCTCTAACATTAATATAAGTTAATTAATTTGGGAGTTAATTTCTTCATGAACGAATTCGTGAAGTCAGCAAAAATATACAAGTATCCTTCAAAACGATGGTCGAAACAAGATGGCTCGAGAAGGATCTATTGATTTTTTTTTAAATCATATTGTTGACCTTTTCGGACTTTTCGAGGTATCTCAGCGATATCTTACTAGTAATGCAATTAAGAAATAAACACCATCGAGCTATTGTAAGAAGTTAGCTTTTAGTGGATCAGATGATTCTATTGTAATCTTAATTAGTTCAAATAATACATTTAAGAATATTACAAGATATGACTTGGTTATTACATTTGTACGATTAAGGTATTTACAAAAGATAGTGCAAATATCAATATATGTCGTTTGCCTGATGACTGTAGTTCATGTCATAGCTGGTAGGTCGCGTCACATTGATCTAAAACGGTTCTAGCGGCTCTAAGTATTTATAGTAGGGGTATTCATGATATTGTATTAAATGTAAAATGTTTTACCATGTTAAATGTTATAAGTATAGCATTGTGAGCAGCCCTATTTAAGGTGATGTTAAATGGTAAATGCATAAGAGCTCCTAGCGGATTTTCTGAGCAACTATTTTAGTAACCTTTCCTTCTAAAACTTCATGTTATTGTTTACTT
>NW_027104825.1:1551-3274 GCF_000696795.3 Halyomorpha halys | reverse complement strand
ATGGGCAAAATCCTAGAAAAACTCTTATTAAAGCGCCTCTATTCAATCCTTGACTCATATCATGTTATTCCTGACCACCAGTTTGGATTTAGAACATCTCATTCTACCATATCACCAATATACCAAGATGTCATATCTTCCACATTGGAGCGCGGTATGTACTGCACGGGAGTCTTCCTCGATGTTTAACAAGCTTTTGATCTTGAGTCTGGCATCCAGGTCTGCTCTATAAACTTCGTCAATTCCTATCCCCTACATACTTTCTTATAATCCACTCCTACCTCACTGATAGAGCCTTTAAAGTAAATTATAACCTAGCCTACCCATCTCTCTTTTCTCAGTCCGCCAGTGTTCCTCAAGGTAGTATCTTAGGTCCCATTTTTTATACGGTTTATACAGCTGACATCCCAACCCACCCTAACACAGTCCTAACAACATACGCTGATGACACATGTATACTGTCTGTAAACAACGACCCAACTAATGCATCACAAACACTACAGACACACATAACATCTATTGAAGAATGGTGTAAAGACTGGAGAATCAAAATAAATCCTGACAAATCCCACCAGATCACCTTTACTCTCCGTCGTAAACCTCTGCTCTCCTGTCCTACAGTATCCTTTCTAAATACGCCACTAACGCCTGTTGAACAGATTTGATGCTTAGGACTCCATCTTGACAAGATACTTACCTGGAATCCACACACAAGACTGAAACGACAAGAAACTGCTCGTAGATTCCGATTGCACAACACTTACTTAACAAACGCTCTAAACTTCCCATTCACTACAAAAAATTATTATACACTACGATAATCAGACCAATTTGGACATTTGGAATTGAGCTCTGGGGCTCCACCAAACCATCAAATTCCTCCCGTATCCATTTCTTACAATCCAAAATCCTACGTAAAATTCTTGATGCCCCTTATTACGACACAAATAAACTCATTCACAAAGACCTTAACATCCCATTCGTTGCAGAATTGGCCCAAAACAGATATGCGTCTTTTCATTCCAAACTCCTTAACCATCTTAACCCATTAATTCTTAATCTTTCATCCTTAACAATCCCTGATAATCCTCCAAGGCGTCTGAAAAGAAGATGGCCACGGGACCTTCTAGTTTAAATTAATGTTTGAAGTACCACCAATGGGTGGTTCCTTCCCAAGATTTTCAAGTGTACTGTATGAAACATACAACATATTTACTTATTAATTATGAGAGATAGTTGACCGTGGATGATGAATGAGGAGAAGATGGTTGGGGGTGCGGTCAATGAATTTCCCCTCATTTTCTCCACTTTTATCCATTTTCCTTACCCGCGTTACAAGTTTTGTACACTATACTTATAATTTTGCCTCTTTATTGTTATTTATCATCTATTATTGTTACATATATTTTCATCCTCTCTATTTTCATTTTCTTTTCATATTTTAATTTTAAATTAATAATAACTAATGTGTTCATACTTCTTTGCATTGTATAACTTTATTTTTTTAATTTCATTTCCTTAATTATGTTATTTTGCCCACTTTTTCAATTACCTATGTATACATTTTATTTCATTTATATTACATTTTATTTTATTTCCCGCTTCTCTCATCACTCCATTTTATTAATTCTATTTTGTAAAATTATTCTGTTTATACTTTCTTTTTATTTTTTTAAAATTTTTCTATACTTACTATGGTTGTTATCTTGTTCTGTTTTTAGCC
>NW_027104825.1:0-311 GCF_000696795.3 Halyomorpha halys | reverse complement strand
CAGATCCGCTACCTTGGACTACATTTGGACAAGCGATTAACCTGGAATTCTCACACCAGACTGAAAAGGCAGGACACTGAATGTCGATTTCGACTATTACAGCACTTACTAGAAAAACGGTCTAAACTTCGACAACACATTACAAAAGACTGATCTACATGACTGTAATAAGGCCAATCTGGACATATGGAGTTGAGCATTAGGGCTCCACTAAACCTTCGAATTCCTCTCGTATTCAATCCATACAATCCAAAATCCTTCGTAAAATCCTCAATGCTCCTTACTTTGTCACAAATAAAATCATACATAAA
>NW_027104824.1:0-1462 GCF_000696795.3 Halyomorpha halys | reverse complement strand
AAATTTTTATTCTTATTGTAAAGACTGGATATTTCATTTCTTAAAATTACCACAATTGAAATGTGCTTCTACAAACGTAGGCCAATTCGAGCATTCGCAAGCATGTATATAGGTTATTTAGATTGGATGGTTTAATTTGGCTTCAATTTGTGACCGCCCGAGTGACCGAGTCACAAATCAAAGGAGACCAAAAACTTCATCTAGACGTATTAGTACAAGAGGAGAAAAAAAAGGCAGTTATCTCACCGCAATTTTTGATTACTTTAATGAAAACTATGTATAATTACTAGCCAAAATTGATGAGTCTGCCAAGTATAGGTAGGAGATAAAAAAAATGGCGGCTATTTCAAAACCTTAAAAAAACATTATTTTTTCATTCGGAGCTCTATATCTTATAAAGTAGCCACAACATAAGAAAAACTAAGAGAACGTAATTTAAAGTAGAGCAAATTTGCTAAAATGTAAGCCCTAATAGAGCTATTTACGTTGAATAGTTCTTGAAATATAGTTTTTAAAAATCAACATTTTATAAAAATGTATGGAACGTACTGAAATATCAGTAGTTAGTTAATTTATTTTGGGAAATCTATATCTCAGGAACTATGTGACGTACAGATGTCTATTAGCACTCAAATTAAAGCTAGTTTAATGAGCTATAAAGGAGTTCATACATTCGTAATTATCTTCGTAGGAGTTCAAGCATTAAATCTGCTAAAATAAATTGATTTATTGTTGTTCGGACAAATTTTCATTTGCCAAATTTATATTCCTATGCAAATATAGTAAGTTAAACTTCCTTTATTTTGAGTATTGGCAGACATATTTGCGTCTTATGGGTCTAGAGATATATTTTTTCAAAAACCAACGCTTTATATGAACAACTAGAAATTAACATTTTGTGAGTTTATTTAGTCAAATGTCATAAAAACTGCTACTCTTACAAAGATGAACATTTTAACTATTAAACCATATTAGCAAATATCATGAAAACTAGTGAAATTATCAAATAAGTTTTTTAAAAATTTCTATTAGTAGACTAGTGATATTGGACGTTTTAGATAATACTCTTTACTTAATTTTTTATAAATATAATAAGAGAAATACAATATATAGTTGTTAACTATTTATTCATCTTAGAGGTTATGACCCATAATGTAGGTATTCGAGAAGCTAAAAATAAATAAAAGAGAGGTTAATATGGAAGTATAAAAATTATCAAGAACTTAAATAAAATAATAAAGAAAGCTGTTTGACAGTTTCTAAGCTGATAATTTGTTTACTTTTACATTGCCTCGAACTTCTTTGTATCTTTTTATTTTTATGAAATACTACAGTGTGGCCTACCTACTAATGAAGACCCACATTGTGTTTCAAAGCGTCAGCAATAAATAAATAGGCAGGAAATATTTTTTCTAACCTTTTTAACTTTCCCTCTTTCTGATGATAATAATATAATATAGGT
>NW_027104823.1:0-4524 GCF_000696795.3 Halyomorpha halys | reverse complement strand
AAATTAATTCATAGTCACACTACCTCTATTTACTTATTATTATTATTCATTTTATTTATTCATTATTATTATTTTATTTTTTCTCTTTTCTTCTCTCTTCCCTTTTTCAAATTAACTTGTTTCTTTTTACAATTAGAAGCCAATTGTTTGTTTTATTTAAGTGTACCAATATCATTACTTTTTGTAATTAATTTTACTTTCTCTTTTATTAAGAAGCATTATTCTTATCTATTTATTTTATTATTTTTTTTCTTTTAATAAGAACAATGTATATAGTTAGGGGTGTCATTTGTATGACTACACCCCCTCATAATAAACTGTTAAAAAATATATATAATATAAGTTATATCAACCATGTAAGACCCACCAGGCCGATCTGGTATAAAAATAAAATAAAATCTAACAACTTAGTCCTTGATTTTCTACTTTTCAAATCAGAAACCATAATGTTATTTTTTTAATCCAGGAGAGGCGTAGTCTTGACCATTTTGCTCATGTTGGGAAATAAACGTCTTTATTTTCCTAGTATTTCATCTCATTTACTTATAATTTTGTCCACCTTCCTTTGATGATGTTATTGTCGCTTGGTTTTCATTCTATCTTTTACTTTCCCACCTATACTCATTTCAGTATTGCTCTGGCCTTCTCCCTACGTACAATCCTAACATCTTCTTTTCTCTCATTTGAGCATTTTGCTCACCTAGACCCCTCCTGAGTTTCTTATTTTAAATCATGAACCGAGTCGAGAAGATCTTAGATATTTTACTAAATCTGGATTCTTCAGCCCCTGATGGAGGAGCTACAAATTATAATTTCAATTTAAAATTGCATTGAATGTAATCTTAAAGATTTTTGCTGACGGGTTAAGTACTATTGCAGCCTATTTGAAAATTTATTTTATGGTAATTTTACAAAATTGTTTGTTCATGCAATAGGGCGATAGCCAATCGCTTGGTTCTTTGTTTTTCTTTTGATTCTATTACAATCATCGACCTTGGGACAAATTCTACTTAATCATGGTATTATGGAAAGATATTTTTCTCTTATATTGTTGTGTTTAGATCTTTAAATTGACGTTTTTATGATAGTAGATTTCTAGATAACACCTATCAAATGTATTAACTTCATTAATATCGTGTTAAGTTGGTTGTCCACTACTCCACCAGGTTTATGTGAGATTTTACTAGCAGCTACCGGACAGGACATGGCCACACCGTCACACTGACATCACTACTAATAGAAAACCGAGTGAAGCTCTTCTATTTGATCACTTGAGGACAGATTCAAAGGATTAAACGAATTACACTTAGATTATCATGACAAAGAAAAAGGGAATGTCATTAGATAATAAGATTAAACAATAAAATAAAGCAATTGGAAGATAATCCTGATTTCAATTTACTGACAAGATTACAAAAAAAATAAAAACAAAGAACAGTCAAAATAAAAGAATTTAAATCAACTTTCAACTGATATAGAAATTATTGTTTTGTTTTTCCCTTTGCACGCAGTTAAATTTTTATTTAAATACAATTTGATACGGCAATTCATCAACAGGTTTAATTTATGAAATGAAGTAAAAAAAAATTATGAGAAAATAAATTATTACTTTTCCTTCTTTATTTTTTACATATATTTGTTATTTTATATATCTATTTTTTTATATTTATATATCTATCTATCACTACTTCTATCAATTATATGACATATATATCACGAGTTAATATTCTATTTATTTAAAATTAATATAATTAGTGAATTAGTTGTATTATGTATTTTAGGTGTGTTTTATTTGTGTTGAAGAAGGGAATACTAAGAGTAAAATCACATTCGGTTGAAAGAAAAAACATAAAATGAATAAATAAATAAAATAAAATTAATTTAAAAAAAAAATATGGGAAAGGTATAAAATGATAGAAAAATTAAAAAAAGAAGGCAAAATAAATAAATAAAACTTATACTATTATTGTATATTGTTTACGTATTATACCTATATGTTGTAAGATTAAAAAAAATTATCTGATTAGATTTGAACAAGTATGCTGTGCAACTCATTGAAGTTGGGCAGCAATAAACTTGAATAAATTCTTTATTTCTTTATCTTTATGTTTATTTTTTGTTATCATTTTTATTATTTCGTATATTACTTTACTGTTCATTTTTTGTCGATTGATTTGGCAATTTAATTAGTTTATTTTTAATATTTTATTAGACATCAATATCTCAGGGTGACGTATTTAGGAGCTGGTTTTTGTTTTTTCCTAGGTTTAATTCACTACTTCCTCCCAGTTAATAGTGATAGAATTTTAACATCATGTGATACTATAAATTATTCCAAAAAAACAATAGATTATAGCACACCGCCTCACCAACAGCGCTATAATTATAGGATCGAATACATCACGCCAGTATTCGCTTAAGGCAACTTATATGTAGAAACTGGGGAACCACTGTTGCAATACAGGCAACACATATTATTTCTAAAACAAATAAGTAAGCTCTCTCAGAATAAGCTAATAAGATCTCTCAGAATAAGCTAATAAGGTCTCTCAGAGTCAGAATGTTCTAATATAGCAGACGTTTGGAATAAACTTTTGCTCACTGAACATGAATTACAGAAAATTTTTGAACTATCGTTCTTACAACTCCCACCATGGCATATTCCTAATATCAATATATATATATATATATATATATATATATATAGAGAGAGAGAGAGAGAGAGAGAGAGAGAGAGATTTCTCTAAGAGTCACGATATACTATGTTACTGAAAACAATAATTTTTTCCTAGGCAATGATATTAAGTAAACTTCATTAACATTTTTAGTATCCTGTTAAATTCACTATATTTCTTAATTGAAATGTAGTTTATTTTTCGTAATTAAGTGAACATTCATATAGCCAGTATTTCTTTTTATAGTTCATTTTTAATGACATATAGCGGTAAGTTCTAGTTAGTAACTCTAAACAAAGTTCGAACGAAAATTTCTAAATACGTACTATTCTTCAAGATTTTTGTTTTATTTAATTATTTAATAATAATAAAAGGATATGATTTAATGAATACAAAGTCAATCATATTCATAATCAATAAATATTATTCAGTGACTCCAATATTGTTTAATAAACTCTAGTAAAAGAAAAGATGCACCTTGCATTGTGAAGTGATGTTTTTAAAAAAACGCTTATACAAGAAAGAGATTTTTTTCAAGATCTAGGCTGGGAGGACCCCAGGAGGGCTTCAGACCCCACAGCATTGACTCTCGGCTACAGTAACAGAATAAATAATTATCTACCACACCCGGATTCGAAACCAGGTCCTTAGAGTAGCATTTTATATATGAGCATAGTTTGTAGCACAGCGTGTTGTAACAGCAACCTCTGTGCCACCACGCATTGTTCCCTTCTGGACGTTTTACAGATTGTTGCACCGTTGTAAGTTCTCCGTTCCTCATTTGTTAGACCATAAGTCCTATCCAGCCATTTGCTATCGTTCTAAAATAATCAGATCTTTGTTAAAATACCTTATTAGTCTTTCTTAATCTGTATTTTCGTTCCCGACGACCCCAAAATGGCCTGGTTAAACACAATATTTAACAACCTGATCTATTGGATGTTTTCGAAGATTTGGATTGTTAACAACTGTGGTTATAGCTAAGTGGGATGTTGTTTCATTAAATTCGGAAAAGGAGTATTGTCAGAAAAATACGGATAGTTGTTTGAAAAAAGTTTAAAGCAGTTTTAAACTTTATGTAGAGGAATAAATTAATTTAGAGGGTTCTTTGAATTCGATATAATTTTATATAATAATTTATCCACGATTTCTTTCTTTTAATGAAGAATGGGATTTCAGATTTTGTTATGTTCAAATTACTTGAACAGAGTTTAGCATCTCTTCTTTCCGTTTTTATGCTTGCCGAAGTGTAGAACACAGATCCAAAATTAATTTTAAACAAGTTCCCAGCAGTGTTAATCTTTCTGTTTCCCAAGTGGTTTTACGAGGATTTTTTAATGACCTTCAAGCAGTCTGTTAGCAGCTTTTTATGTAATAGTAAATTTTTGAGTCCAAGTAAGAGAAGGGGCTACGGAAGATAACACAGATTTTCGTTTTATTTTTTTCTCTAGTCCTCCGTTGAAGACATATGCATCTACAAAATAGGAATGTCAATTTTCATTTCTCAGGGCCACCTCGAAATAAATATTGACTGACCCAGGTGGAAATTGAACGTTCTGTACTCAGGTTAGCAATGCTATATCCTATCCTAATCAGAAATTCCAAACTAAAACCAGAAACAACTGTTCTTATATTTAAAACAATTCTCAGGCCACTGCTGTCAGCTACAATCTTTTCAAAATAAAGTCGCCTAAGAATTGCAGTTAATGCTCCTTGGTTCATAAGAAATAGCCAATCGCATTGCGAATTACATATGGAGTCAATAGAGGATTATATCAAAAAACGGTTCATGAAGTTCCACTCTCAGTTGCCGACAGTTAAAGGAGCAGTGACCTACAACCTGGGAAAC
>NW_027104822.1:0-1043 GCF_000696795.3 Halyomorpha halys | reverse complement strand
GTCGTTAATGGGTACGAAATCTACGATCTTCTTTTTTAATAGTTTTATTTTAAATATATGTAGGTTAAACGTTAAAAGTAAAATTTTTCTTTTGAGGTTAATGACTTCCAATTTAATGTAATTTTTAATTAAAATTACATTAAATTGGAAGTCATTAACCCCAAAAGAAATTTTTTTTTATGAATTGACTCACCAAACTTCATATAGAGATAATCCAGGTTAAAAGTAAAATTATCACGCCGATCTCAAGTTACAGCCACTTTTTCAATGCAATCTTTACGATTTCAGTTATTTTTTTCCTCTACTCGTTATTAGTAAAGCACTACAACCTTACATGCCCATCTTACACGCCGCAATGCTATAACTTGAATTATATTTACCGGGTGTAGGTCCCTTAATTCAGGGTTGTGTAATCTTCTAAATTCTCCCGTTAATTCATCCTTTTTCGGTCCGAATATTTTGCGTAATACTTTATTTTCGAAAACCTTAAGACGCTGCTCATCCCTTAGAGTAAGAGACCACGTCTCACATCCATAAAGAACAGTGGGAAGGATAATAGTTTTGTAAATTATAATTTTTAAGTTTTTCGATAGAAGGCTAAGTAGTTTCGAAATTGAAAAATAACAAGCATTTCCTGCCTTCAAACTAGCTTTTATTTCCTCATCAATTTCGTTATTTCTAGTTACCGAAGAACCTAAATACTTAAACCTATCTACCTGTTCAAACATATTTCCTCCTATATCTAATATATAATAATGAATTATAGTAATTAAAAAATATAAATAAGGAAATACTCCAACTAGAACAAGCAGTCATACTAGACCAATTTGGTCATCATCATGCTCGCATACCAGATTTTTAATCAATTAAGTGTACCCACTTAATGAGTCTGGATAGATCCTAGAGGTCTCCCGAGCCCATAGGGCTTGTTTATTTATGCACATTTCATTTATTTATGATTTATTTATTTATCTGGCACAACAAGACTCGGACCCGTGCCGTAAAGTTACGCGTCTACTACCTGGACAAAATAGGAACAGTCC
>NW_027104821.1:1926-3185 GCF_000696795.3 Halyomorpha halys | reverse complement strand
GCACAAACAGATAGCTAACAATAATCTTATTTGCCATTTCGTCACTTTTATCCATTTACTTCTAACCTCCTCTTTTATCTAAATTGCAAATCACTGTGTGATATTGATAATCTAAACTAATTGCTGCAGGGGGCCTGTTCAGATTACTGGAAAATTCAGATTAAAGAAAGTATTAAGAAAAATAGTGTAAAAAAAAATTCAATAATGTGAATGAACATAACTATTTTTAGATTAATTATTTTTTATTTATGATTGTTTGAGAGTGGTTTAGTTTGGTATGGCCAAAGAAATCAGCAAGACAAATTAATTAAAGACAATTTATTAACTTTTTAATTTTTCATTATTTTTTTCGTTAATGTTTACATCATTAGGTATTAGTATCTTTATTAGCCTAAATAGTTTTTAACTATTTTATGTCCGACGTTTCGCCTCACTTTGCAGGGCTGTTCAAAGCAATAGGTTAAACCTAAGGCGAAATGTCAGAAATTAAATAGTTAAAACTATTTGTTCTTTTTTGACCTTAATCCTGACCATCTTCTTCAGTTCTTTAAATATCTTTTTTTTTGTATGAGGAGAAATGCTTGGAGGTGCGGTCAATAAAGAATACAAATAAATAAAACTTATTTATTATTGCCAGAATTTCAGGCCTTCATCAGGGTAAGAACCAAAAATAGATAACCATAATGGTTTAATTGAATTACAGAAAAAAATGAAACATAAGAAGATAACAGATAATATAAGTACATAAGTAGTATAGAAGAAAATGCATGGTGTAATATTGTTGAAACTGTTTATAATAGTTAATATACAAGGAAAGAATAATATTAAAATTAAGAATGAAAAAAGAAAATAATATAGATATGAAAGTCAACTAAATAACTAATAACTATAGAGGTTTTATTGTTAATAAGGTTAATAGAAAAGGAAAAACAATTTTTTGAAGAATACTTATGTATTAAAATTATGTTGTTTATATAAGACGTGGACAATTAGCTTCCAAAAAAGACAATTTAATGAGTAAGGTTGTAACCTTGATAATGGCCTAAGAGCTGAAATGGAGGTTTTTTAAAAATAAATAGTTAAGAGTAAAAGTGGATCATTGAAATTTGTGTTAATAATAAATAACTGCAAGTACAAAATTAAAAATTGAAGTAATATATAAATATAAAGAAAAATGTACTCACGATTAATTAAAGGTATTGCATAATTCTTTACAACTGTACAAATAATTTAAGAAAGGAATTAACTTAAGATTGGGA
>NW_027104821.1:0-1876 GCF_000696795.3 Halyomorpha halys | reverse complement strand
ATAAAGAAAAATGTACTCACGATTAATTAAAGGTATTGCATAATTCTTTACAACTGTACAAATAATTTAAGAAAGGAATTAACTTAAGATTGGGACAAATTTACTCGATTTCTATAGTGCTGCTTTTTGGGTATTACATTTTTTTTCTATATCACAATTGGGTGAACGATATGACAGTGCATAAAGTACGAATAAACCAATATTGATTTTATATATTAGATCAGTTATCATTATTATATTTCTATTATCAATTATCATTATTATTGTCTTATCATTAGTTATCATTGTTATTGTTGCTTAACATTATTGTATTTAAAATCAATAATCTTAAAAAATGTAAGGAAATTCTTTAAGTAACCTAAATCCTTTAATTTAATAGACTATAAGTTGTTATATTTTTCTTCAATAGAAAGCAAATTAAAATCGTAGTAGGAAACGTTTTTCTCTAAAACTCTAAAATCTATGAATCTATTTTTTTTCTCTAAACTGTCATTTATAATTATTTTTTTTTTTTTTAGCATTTTTAAATCAATTATTACAATAAATTTTAAAATAAAAAGTAAATTAGATTAAATATGTGAATATATTTAAACGTAGTCCTGTATTTTATTGATGTTAAAGGGGGGGGGGATAAAAGAGGTGCTACTTTGGGCGTTTTTGAGGTACCAAAATCCCAAAAAATATGTAATAAAAATTTTCTTTTCTTTTTGGGCTTCAAAATGAAAAAAAAATGTTTTGTTTGCTTAATTAAAAAATATAATTGAATTATAAAGCACAAAATAATATATGTTATAATTTTTCCATAACAATCGTAGACCTGTAATTTAGTAGTGATAAGCTTTTAAAAAAATTGGCAACACTGGTATATACCGCCAATTTACGTCGAGTTGTGAAAAGATACTAGTGCAGATGAAAATATTATTTTAGTTTGTAAAGCTTAAAAAAAAAATCTATTGCATGGAGTGTAAAAGAACTACTATTTTCAGAAGTTTAAACTTATTCTATCCAGGTAAGATTAAGTTATAATTTGGAGAAATGGAGATGTGGATTTCATACTTATATAGAAAAATATATTTTTTATGTTGGGCATCCATTTTTGATCTATTAATTAAAGTCACGATTATTCGAACTTATGAGAACAAAATAGCACTAGTTTAAGTTATCTAGTTCTTAATTATTTGTAATACATCTACAAGTTCAAAAGGACTCCAAATTCTTCCAGTAATGGAATCTTAGATCTCTGATTTAATTGGTCAGTTTACATTTTCGTTTCTTTACAATCCATTAAAAAAAAACTACTTGAAAAATTATTGTGAACTGAAAATGTATAAAGAATTTCGTATTAATAATAACACAACTACAAATGACCCACTTTACTTTCAACAAGTTAATTTTAATTCTACGACGTTTCGGCCCTTGGGCCATTATCAAGGAGACCTTAATGTGTTATCTCAATACAACTATTTAAAAAAAAAATTCTTCTTACTGAACCCAATAACAATAATGGCATATGGGCCGAAACGTTGTAGTTGTGTAGTTATTAATATAAACCACTCTCAAACAATTAATTAATAAATATACTAAATTTCGTATTTTTAACTCTTGTCATAGTTAAGGTAATATTTTAAAATGTGAAATTAATTGAATTCAAATATGCAAACAAACCAACCGATATTTTGATAAATTCTATTTTTTTTAATTGTGTCCATAATTTTTTTAAGAATTTTCATTTTATAACAAAAATATTTCATTTTTATTCCGAAAAAAATTTTTTTTTTAGAAAATCATCGATTTAGTTTATTAAATACAATCTTTAAAAAAATGCCGGTTTGTTCATTATTGCATATCTGTGTTCAATTAGTGTCCTATTAGTGAA
>NW_027104820.1:49072-55909 GCF_000696795.3 Halyomorpha halys | reverse complement strand
TATATATATATATATATGTAATATTGTCTTCTTCATTCCCCACCAAGAGTACCTTCTCTTTAATGCTTGCAGTGTCTCCAAGGTGCTCTGATGATATATAGTCACCTCTCTCTGGCGTTCGTCCTCCCGAAGGGTTTCACCATCAGCTTGTATCGGGCGAATGCCTTGTCTATTCCTATGTGTTCATTACGTCATAGCTGCTTGATCTTCTCCCAGATGGTTTCTTACCAACGTAAAGGTGACACTTTCCTCCAGGCTTCGAAGCATTGTTCAACGATTTACAGATCTGGTCGTTCTCCACCCCTGGATGTGACCAAATTGTGACATTGCTCCTCCCATACTTTGAGCAATTTGTCCTCGTTTTCCATACAATCTGCCGCCTCTTGTCGTTTATTCTGTCCTCCAGTTCCTCAATATCTACGGGTCTTCCTTCTTCCGAGCTCTCGTTAGACGAAGATTATTGCATATCATCTTCCTCCACCACATTCTGTTCTTCCTCCTCTTCCGGTGTCCACTCCCGCAGGAATTACCTAGACGGTTCTCCGGCCTCCTCTTCTACTGCATTTACTGTAATTGCTCGAGACAACCAATTGGCTACCACATTTTCTTTTCCTGGTTCGCCAGTGGGCGATCTCCCGCTTTTACATCCTGAGACAACACTCCTCCCAATGCATACTCACTCGCGTCTGTAGTAATATTGAATTGCCGAGTGAAGTCCGGAAAAGCAAGCACCGGCTCCAGCTTCTCCATGCACCGCCTGATATTGTCTACCACCAGCGAAGCGGTGATCACTTTTCTGCCTTTCTTCAGAAGATTGTTGAGTGGGACGAGGTACTCAGCCATATCTGGCTTACATTTCCGATAATAATGTATTGTTCCCAGCAATCTCCCAGCTCCCTTCAGATCCCTAGGCACTGCCATCTTCTGTACTGCTACGACCTTATCTGCGTTGGGCTTAACTCCTTCCCTGGAAGTCGTGTGGCCCAAAAAAATTATTTATTCCCCAAACGACGATTTCTCCCCCGGTAATTTGAGCCCAAATTGCCTGATTCCCTGTAATACACTGTGTAAATGTTGCACATGTTCATCTTCGTTCTTACTGAACACTAGGAGGTCATCTATATAAATTTGGCATACTGATTCGTCTATTCCTCTCAAAAACTTGTCCATCAGGCGCTGGAAGGTTATAAGAGCATTTTTGAGGCCAAACGGGATCCTTGTAAATTCATAGAATTCATAGTCTCTTTTGAATGTGAATGCTGTCTGAATACCGTAGCTCCGCTCAGCTTGTCAAAAATGTATTCAAATGTGGGAATTGGATACTTTTCATCTACGGTATTCTCTTTCAGCTTCCTGTAATCTATCACCACTCTGTACTTTTCAGTAGTTTCATCTGGCGCGCTTTTCTTTTTAACGCTTGGTCTTTACAATATGCACTTTCAAGATGCCCTTTCTAAATTCCCAAAGGTTTAAAACTATTTCCGCCGCCCCCTAGGGGGTTTAAACTAGGTAGCCCCTCAGTGGGTACTCTCCTCAGAACTCTCCACGTGTTCTAGCCTCTTCTCCTTTTCGTCTCCAAGTCCTCCTCTTGCCTTGCTGGCTATCCTTTCACTCATGGTCTTTTGCTTCAGTTTCTGTCCCTGAGGTCTCGGACATTTCCGTGGATTCACTCATGGATCCGTTCGTCCTTCAAGAGATTCCCCTGCTCAGTAATCTCTGTGTATTGACCTCCATCGGTTCAGGATAATGTTGCTCCCTCCACTGATACACTGTCGAGCTACATGTCCCTCTGTATAATTTTGATTATAGATAATTTCCATGGGTCAGGAAAATAATTGGATCTGAGTACAGCTTTGTTGATGTAGGTCAGGAATAGAACAGATTTTCGAGGAAGATGTTTTAGAATATAGGATGTAATTCGGTCATAACCGGGAGCTTTTCAGGGAGTTAACTTCTGAATGATGTTGGATATTTTTGAAGGATGAAATGCTTTAGGAGGAAGGTCATTTCGAGTGGAATGTTTAATTTTTTTTCAATGTATTCGATGTGGGTTGGATGACCCTGACATTCTTAGGGTGTGGGTCAAATGTTTTTGAAATGTGCTGACCGAATACCTGAGTTTTTTCATCGCCTGATTTTGTCCATGTTTGTGGTTCAGTAAGAAGAGGGTGATTAAAATTTTTGAAGTTAAGAAGCTTCTTAGTAGCCGTCCATAAAGATTTGTCAGTAGTCGTGAGGTTTTGAGTTAAGTTAGTTAAATTTTGTATTTTCAATTTTTTAAGTTCTGTTTTGAGTTTGTTTGTCAATGTACTATATGTTTTATCTGTTGGGTATCTAGTCCTGTGCCACTTTGCTCTTGCTCTGCGTTTTTCCTTTAATAAGATTCGAATGTTGTGGCAAGATAGTACGTATTATTGATGGTATTATTAATTTTACTGGTCGTCAATGTCATATTTAGTTTTAAGTGGAGTTTATAAGTCCAGTTTGTTTTCCAAATCATTACGAAATTTGTCCCAATCAACTCGTCCTTCAATAAATGAGGGAGGAGAGGTAGAAAGAAGTGAATTGGAGAGAGTGTGTGGAGGACACGTTACACCAGAGAATGAGGTGAGTTATATGATACTGTCAGACCAGCATTGGAGCGCAGTGAAGAGATTCACCACAGTCGTTCTCAAGAGGTTGAGAGAGGAAGAGAGGGCTAGAAGACGTAACTAGCATGGAAACGTGAAAACCATGCGAAGAAAGCGAGGCGGCACTCAGCCATTTCCCTCCATTAAGTAATACCTAGTGGCAGTTCCGTGGAGAGGAATGAACAGGTGTAGGGCGCTGGTTTCTCTCACTCCTACCAGCTGAAGAGTGAAGCTATTCGTTAAGAAGAATACTGGATGAGAATGTGGGCAAGAATGTTCCCTGTGGAAGGAGTATCCTGTTCGTTTGTTCATTGTAAAGACCTTTCTAATTTGAGAATACATGAGTTGTATATACAAGATGATAAATAATAAGTAAAATACAATAATTGTGCAATGTTTTTGCAATTGCAGGTACATACAAATCATAATCTCACAACAGGCTATCTAACTCTAAATTGAAAGTTTCTATATATTCTAAATTATGAAAAGATATATTCAAATGAATATAACTAAGAATTTCATATGAATATGGCTTGGCAATATACTAATATTCTAGTTTTAGTAATATTAACAAAAGAGTCATTATATCCTAAGTTTAGTAAACAACTTTTAGGTATAGGAATGGGTGATGCAGTATTAGGTTGTGAGTAAACAACATTTTGGTTCTATGAAATATATATATCAATATCTTGGATGTATCTAAAAAAAGGTACTTTATTATGAACAGTAGTGGTATTACAACAGCTAATATTATTTCTGCTAACTTGAGTAACATAGTAGTAATGCCAACCTAGTCTACACATCTACAGAGAAGTTTCAATACGAGGATTCGAATTGTTATATAGTTTATAATAGAATAGAGTTCTTCTAAATATATTTTGTACTTTTTTTTGTTATGACGTCGTTCATTTTTTTCAATATTGTTATTTGTAATTTGTATATCTTCATATCTTAAATTTTGAAATCACTTTCTTGTTGATAATAATTTCTTTAATTAAGTTGTTCTGAATGATGCTTAGTATTCTTAAGGATTTAAATAATGTTATCATAGCTTTCCTTATTGGAAGCATCTATATTGGCAGTTAACCATTTGATAGTAATGCCGAGACAATCAATCCTTATTTTTAGGACCATTAGTCCTCGTTTATTTCTGTTATGAGGCGTTAATGATCCAATTTGATCCTTCAAATAGAGAATTTGTGTAAGTGTCAAGTTATAAACTAATTATTTAACTGGGCAATGTATTAAGCCCTTTTTAATAGTTTCAATATTTTCAATTAAATCAAAGAAATGAAAATAATGAATTGCCGTGTAGTAATTCTCTATGATAAAAAAGTCAGGGAGCTTAAAAGACATTAAACCTTTAGAATGTGTTAGGTCAGGTATTTGATAAGCTGCCAGGGTCACTATGAGTCTTGTCCTTATCAACAACTATCCCAGTGTCAGCTGTAAGCAAAACACATGTCTTCTCATGTTCCTTTCTAGGTCTTCTGAAATGGTTAGTATGTGTATGCTATCTATCACTATCTTGTTCATATCTACAAAAGTATAGACTGCCTTGTAGACGTTCTCATCTTTCGTTCTGACGCGTCGCTTTATGTATGCTTCGTCGCGGATTTCGGATGGGTCTTCTTGATTTCGGTTTAAGCGTTTGGTTCATTTTTCTTTTTCATCCGAAATTTTACTATTAATTATTTTTTGTATTATATTTAATTTATCGTGATACTTTTGTACGAGATTTTCTTTAATTATTTGTTAATTCCAGTCCGTATCAATAATTTTTCCGAAGGTTATTTTGTTTAGTGTTGATTTATGGTTTTTATTTAATTAAAGAGAGATAGTCCGGATGGCTGGCAATAAAGGTATCAAACTAGTAATTGAAAACTATTGTTAACCAAGGTTTCGCTCCGGTTTGCAGGGCTAGCTGATTGAAACAGAGATCCCAACTGGAATTAATGGCCAAATCAACTTTCAATAAGTGGGGCGAAACATTGGTTCACAATAAATAGTTTTCTTTTACTATTTTGATAGGATTATTGACCGCCACCCGGTCTATCTACTTGATACAGTCAACTATGTTCTTCTAATATGTTTTCATTTAATGTTTCATGAAAGGTTTTGGCCGTAATATTTATCTTGCTTTCTCAACTAATAGAAGGACTTTCCTTATAACTCAAACAATTCAAACAATGTAGAATGTTCACGATTTAGTAAACATTTACTAAGTTCTTATTAATAGGCACTGCTTACAGCCTTGGTTATGCTCTGGAGTGCTAATTCTTTAATTGAGCCACTGCTCAGTTATTATTATTAGACAGATTATAAATCATAAGGACTAACTACTTTATCCAGTTCATTGGAGTATAATATAACACAATCAAATATTTACAATACGGTATCATGTATATTATTCACAATAAATATTTTTCGATTTTTTTCCTTCATTTAAATTAGCACCGCTATACAATCATTTATTGATGTTAATATTTAAACGCAGGTATTAAGACATCAAAGGTTAGATGAATCTGTAAACAGGACTGGATGTGAAAGTCGTTTTATCCATTGTTCGAGCAATACTTTGATTAAAATGCATTGTGCAAGAGAGGGGGGGGGAGGCTTTATGTGTTCTGGTGCCAGAGGTAATAAATAAACCTCCCCCCTCTCTAAAGACAAACGCACAAAGCGACAAGGGGTAAAGCCATTCAACTGAAAATGATACTATCACCTAAAAACGGATAAACTGTATCTCAACTTATATTATATTTTATTCAATTTTCAATAGTTGATATGTTATATATGACAAACTAATTTATTTATAAAAACAATATTTATTTCTATAAAGAGGAATCAATGTTGGAACATTTTCAATTTTTTTCAGATTTCTGTATAACAAAAAAAGAAATGGTTTTGGGAATATTTTTATTTTTCCTTACGGAAACTTTGTGAAGTTATAACATTGAGGAGTGAGGTTCCTGTAAGGAATGACAACTTGAGTCCGTTTCCTTTGGTACATCACTGTCCCTTCAACATCAAAAACAACAAGGACCTAGATATTCCATTTGTGAATGACGTAATGAAATAACAATACAAAACTTCTCATGACTCACTTATTGGAGACCCAAACCATTGGGCTCCAAAACATTACTGATATAATCACTAGCATTAAATCCGAAAATGGAACCGAGGGATGGTATGATTATTCACGTTTCCCTAGTAATACTAAGCAAAGGTTTTTTGAAAGGAGCACAAAGTTACATTAAATGCCAAAACGGAAAAGAATGCCTTTTTTGACATACTTATTATATGCCAAAATCTCACAAATAAAGATTTATAATAAAAATAAAATAATAGAATATTATAAAATCAACAAAAATATTGGTTAAAAATATTTAAATTTGATGTGTATACTTTATAATAATAGAATTACTCAGATAAATTGAAAAATAGTAACGTATGAACTTAATACCACTTATTGTTTTGTAATACCAATTGTTAAAACCATTCATTTTTGTGCAAATAGTTAAGCTAGGTGACATACTGGATTACGTGGAGGGGGTAAGAGAGCTTGTTATTGCCACCCATAACGAGAAGGTGCCAAAGTGCCTTGTTAAAAGGCTCAATTCCCTACAAGTGGGTCTTATCAAATCATTTTATGGGCCAATGTTTTTATTTTTAATAATTATCTCAATGGAATTGCCATGTTTTTGGAAACGGAACCAAGCTAATTATTACCATTAACATATAGAAGGCTACGGTGTACAAACTGCATTTGTTGCAATCTAAAAACCTATTTTTTTCAGTTAGAGTTAATCCAAAATATATTTGTCTGAATCATTCAGTAACTTCTATTTCGATAATATAAGCTATGAATAATATATGAAATAAACATTAATAAATTCAAAATAAATACTTTGAGTATTCCCACATTTAAGAACTAATGAATAGTTTGTAGTTCAGTGTATAATAAGTCCTTCTGTCTACTTAATAATATCTCAACAAGTAACGATCAGAAATTTGCTGTTCATTTAAAAATGTTCAAGTTATATATATTTTTTTTAATTGATGAGAATTTTGTAAATAAATTTTTCAAATTCAAAACATAAATATTACAAAATATCTTTTAAAGACGACACCAGCAGGCTTGAACTATATCAGAAATACGATCAAATAATACCAGGGCATTCAAAAAGTCCTGTCGTTTTTCGTT
>NW_027104820.1:40202-47757 GCF_000696795.3 Halyomorpha halys | reverse complement strand
AAAACGACAGGACTTTTTGAATGACCTGGTACATACAAAAGATGAATCAGATGTCCATGATTTCAGTTTATGAAGTGCCTGAAATATGTTTCATTTCGTAAATATTATTTTACTATAATTATCACATTGAATCGGCTATACCTTTATCCAATAATTTTGCTCTTTGCTACTAAATACTAAATACTTATAGCGATACTTTACAATTCGGAAAAAAAAAACACCAAAATTGTATCTAAAAAAAATTAAATTCAGATCATTATTGATTAATTTTTACACCAATATATGTCCTCCTATATTTATATCTTTAAGCTTTTTTTTATAATTATGAATCGCAGATAAGTTGAGTTATATTTTCTATTTTACATCCTCAATGATTTTCTTTTGTAATTCTAAGTTTCAAAAAAAAGACAAATTCGAGACTCAGTGACATATAATATAATTTGGCTGGAAATCTTTTGGCGTCCGAACATATTTTATCTAATAGAAAATTTAAAGAGGAAATAAAAAGTTGTATCATAGGGCTATAGTTGTGAAGTTTCACTAACAGCTGTTGATTCTTATTTTTGACACAAAACGCGCGTCTGACACGTGACGTAAACGACGTAGCAAAGAATTCACAATTGGAGGATTTTCTGTCCAAAATGTTATTATCATATTTGAGGAAAAAACATACTGGCCTGTTTTTGCCATCTGTCATCCCAAACTCACTTATTTTCAAATTGAAAATGTCTATAAAGCTTTAGAAAACTCACCGAATCAATAAGAACAAATATAAATGACAACGATGAATTAACAACAATAAAAAACAAACCTCCCATAGCATATTCCTATCTTAATAAGGAAAAACGCATAGCAAGATCGAAGTGGGATAGGACCAACTGATAAAACATTTTACACTAAACTTTTTTTTTTAATATTTATTTATTGCTATTTATAACTGTACATTATAATACATTTAGTAAATCTGATCTAAGTTAAATTGGAGTGTTACAGGCGTGTAGAGATACTACCCATTGGTAGCACTCTAAACACTAAACTTAAAGCAGAACTTCAAAAAACTTTAAATTTACTTAACTTTACTGAAAATCTTACAACTACTGGCGAATCATTATGGAGTACCACCAAACATCTGCTGAATTTCAAAGATTTTTACAATCCACTTCTTACTGAATCCCAAACCTGGACCAGAACTGACGAACAAAAAGCGGAAACTTTCGGACAACAACTTTATAAAACCTTTATTCGGCATCCTGGTTTCCCTAACCCTTATACTTTGAATGTATTCAAGCCGATCTAAACATTCCTATTCAAATGATCGTACCACAACATTATTAAGAAATATTATACATCATTCAAAGATTACCTACCCGCAAAGATCCTGGACGTGACCTGATAACATTCCACATCCTTTTTTTTTAATAATTTATTTATTGTTATTTACAACTGTATACAAATATATACAACAAGTAAATTTGCTGCAGGTGACATAGTGACATGATACAAACATGTGGAGAATCTAACCACTGATAGAACTCCAATAACATTTCTAGAGGAGAAGATCTCGAGGCCATCTTCTTTTCAAACGCCTAGAAGGATTATTAGGTAATGAAGGAGAAGGCAGGTTAGAAACGAGTGGATTTGGGTTGTTGGGAAGTTTATCATGGAAGGAATGGTATCTGGTTCTGGCGAAATCGGCAACATATGGGACCTTGAGGTCATGATGGATGACTTGATTTGTGACAAAGTAAGGAGCATTAAGGATTTTGGACTGTAAGGATTGGATTCAGGAGGAATTTGATGGTTTAGTGGAACCCCAAAGCTCAACTCCGTATGTCCAGATAGGCCTTATAATAGTCATGTAGATAAATATTTTGTAATGGATTGGCAATTTAGACCGTTTGCCTAGTAAATGTTGTAATAGTCGGAATCGAGGAGCAGTTTCTTGTCTTTTTAGTCTTGTATGAGGATTCCATGTCAGTCGTTTGTCCAGATGTTGTCTTAAGTAATGAATCTGTCGGGGTTGTCTGGTCTTAGGCGATTTCTCCAGCCTGATATTTCTTTACAGAAGGCCCACGACAAGGCGTATTCAATTATAGTTAAGAAAGGAAGGCCGTGCCACGGGATGAGCCCTGGACACTGACTAGGTAGAGGAGTTCTAGGTGAGAGAGTCTGAGGCAGAGTAACAGTTCTAGTTGCCGAGATGAAGCGGACGGACTATAACTGTCATGATAGGAGCCAGCTTACTAGTTGCCGCGATGAAGCGGACGGACCAGTAAGCTGATAAGGCTAGGTGCAGCTCTAGTTGCCGAGATGAAGCGGACGGACTAGAGCCGGGGAGAGACGGGAAATTACACTGGTTGCCGAGATGAAGCGGACGGACCGGTGTAACCGTTAGGAAGTAGGTTACAATCTTAGTTGCCGAGATGAAACGGACGGACCAAGATTGCTGGAGTAAGGGAGAGGAGATAGCCCATAGTCTAAGGTGAGCATAACTAAAACAAACTCTTATGAGGATAGATTAGCAATAAACTTCTCTATCTCGAGTAGAGTGTAAGCCACCAGTGCTATGACTAGACCCGGAGAAGGCTTGATCTGATGGATCAATCCCGGTGACAATTGAAGGCCTCATGTGATCGGTTATCACTGAGAATTCACTCTTTTAACTCTACTTGAGATAGTTCCGTAGAATCTTATTGCTCGATCTCGATTTATTTTATAATTAACATTCTTACATATTACATATTAACATATATACATTTATACAAGAGATCGTATTTTTATAATAATAAACTTATATACAATTATACAGCTGCTTAGACGCTTGTAGTGCTGGCCCCTGTCGGGTTACCGCGGAACTACGTGCTCGCTCACTGTTACAAATCTGTTCGACAGGAATAAGAGGGGTATTATTAAAGGATACTGTTGGGCAAGAAGTCATGGGTTTATGACGAAGGGTAAATGTGATTTGGTGGGATTTATTGGAATTAATTTTAATCCTCCAGTTTTGGAACCATTGTTCAAGGGTGGTGATGTGGGATTACCAGGGTTTGGGATACAATGTATGGATCATTGTTCACTGACAATAGACATGGGTCATCGGCATACTAGGTGATGATAGTCTTACGATGGGTTGGGATATCAGCTGTGAAAACTGTATAAAGGATAGGACCAAGGATACTACCCTAAGGTACACCAGCAGACTGACGGAATAGGGATGAATAATCGCTGTTGTGATTTATTTGAAATAATCTGTCGGAGAGATCGGATAATGAGGAAGTATGTAGAGGGTAGGTATTAACGGATCTTGTATAGCAGTCCTGGGAGCCAGACTTGATCAAAAGCCTCTTTTACGTCAAGAAAGACTCCCGAGCGGTCCAATCCGCACTCCAATGATGACGAGACTACATCGACCACACGATAGCATTGCTAGATAGTGGAGTGGGATGTTCGGAATCCAAAATGGTGATCTGGGATTATGTGGTTGGAATCAAGGATAGGATACACGCGTTTTAAGATGAGTTTCTTAAGGATTTTGGCCATGATAGGTAACAAAGAGATAGGACGCTAGGTGGATGGGTATTCAGGCGGCTTTTGAGGTGTGTGAATCATTTTGATTATAGATAGTTTCCAATAAATAAGTGGATCTGAATACAGCATTGTAGAAGGATAAAATCTAAATTAGTCTTACTGACCTAGATATGTTCTTTGTTGTACCTGGACAGAAGACTTTAGTTTTTAGAATACCACATTTCAGTACAATTTCTCGCACATCAAAACCGTTCGAGTTTGGGGTTCGAGTTTCCATCTAAAGCATTTCATCCTTCAGAGATATCTAGTATCATTCAAAGATTACCTACCCGCAAAGCTCCTGGATACGACCTAATAACATCCCACATCCTAAAACTTCTACCTCGAAAAGCCATCCTATTCCTCACCTAGATAAATACTGCCATTCTTCGTTGCACATGTTTTCCTGACCCATGGAAATTATCTATATTGAAACCACCAGAATCACCATCCTCTTACCGTCCTATCTCTCTATTACCGATTATGAAAAAAAATCCTATTTTGGAACCTCTAAACCTCATCCTAGATCCTCACTCATCCCCCTTCTCTTAGTCCCCTAATGTTCTCCAAGGTAGTATCCTCGGTCCAATCCTTTAGACAGTCTATACAGCTGACATCCCTATCTATCCTAACACTATCCTCACCACTTACGCCCATGCCACATAATAATAACTCTTTGATTGCATCCAAAACTCTCCCATCCTACATCACAGCCCTCGAAGAATGGTGCGAAAATTGAAGGATAAAAATAAATCCCATCAAATCACCTTTACTCTTCGTCGTAAACTTACCTACTGCCCTACAGTATACGTTAATAATGTTGAATTCACCCCTGTAGAAACGTATCTGCTACCTTGGACTATATCTGGACAAACGACTTACTCCGACTCCTCACACAAAACTGAAAAGACAGGAAACTGCACGTCGATTCCGACTGTTACAGCACTTACTTGACACACTATCTAAACTTCCAATTTATTACAAATGACTATTAAACACAACTATAATAAGGCTTATCTGGATATAAGGAGTTGAGTTTTGGGGCTCCACTGAACCTTTTATTCAATCCCTCTCGTATCCAATCCGTATAATCCGAATTCCTTCGTAAAATACTTTATGCTCCTTACTGCATCACAAATAAAATCATACACAAAAGACCTTAATGTTCCATATTTAACCGACTTAGCCTGAACCAAACCGAATAGTTTTAACCTTTCTTCCTCTTCCATTTCTGACAAGCCTCCGAGGCGCCTGAAAAGGAGATGACCACGAGACCTTCTAGTGTAAAAACGTTATTAGTGCTACCAATGGGTAGCTTCTGTTCATGCCTGTATCACTCCATTATTAAGTCACATCAAATTTACTGAATGTATATATTACATTATACAATGCACAGTTGTATATTTCAATAATAGACACAACCATTAATAGGCTAAAAGAAGCTATCAAAAAAACATTCAAGTACCTTAAAAATGGGGTTTACATCTGAAAATCGGAAAAACAGAAGTCACATTCACAAAAGGAAGATCTATACTGCGCTAAATAATACTCCTATCCACTTGCAAAATACTTAAAGTGCTTAAGACTCACGTTAGACAATAAACACCAATTTAACAAGTATATCAATTTAAAATAAGAAAACATAAAGCAAATAATGTAAAAAAAGTTCTCACTTAAAAAAAAAAAAAAAATGTAAAAAAATGATTCACTTGTATAATTTAGCCTCATGTCCTAATGCCTCAACTAGTACAGTAGATCTCTGCTTACTCATATTTTTCTACAATAAGTAAATTGATTGATTTGATTATAAGTGATCGGATTTTTGATGAAGTAAAAGAACTGCTCAATGAAACCAGAATGAATCTTTGTTAACAAAGTACAGCATAAATTTGGGTTTTTTGAACCACTCTCCGCCGAATCAAGACTTTGCCAGTTGACCATTTTAGAATTGAGAGGACACACCAAAATGACCAGACTTAATAAATTTTTTTCAGGGAAATTAAATGTTTGAAGTTAGAGGTTGAACCGGTTTTGTTCAGTCTAAGGACCATTTCTCTCTTTCCGAAGCCGTTTACCCCATCCAGGTTACTCTATGGGCTAATAGTTCAAGAAACTCCCTACATCCTTTAGAATTTTTTTTTTCTCTGAGCATCAATGCCAGGAATCAGAAAATTACATGAGTTGTGGAAATACGACTTCAAGAAACTAAAAAGTATGCTCTGCTGCAGAAAGAAAAAAAAATACTGCCTCTACAAAAACAAATTGGAAATCAGAATTTGAAAAAAGGCACCGCCGAGGCGCCTGAAAAGAAGATGGCCTCGTAACCTTATATTGTAAAATGTTTTTAGAGTTCTACTACTGGGTAGTTTCTCTACATGCTGT
This sequence comes from Halyomorpha halys, assembly GCF_000696795.3. NCBI lineage: Eukaryota > Metazoa > Arthropoda > Insecta > Hemiptera > Pentatomidae > Halyomorpha > Halyomorpha halys. The sequence continues at coordinate 41,808 of NW_027104820.1, read as the reverse complement.
ATCATATCATTATCATTACGTCATTATGATAAATTTACTTGTTATATTTTTTATACAGTTATAAATATCAATAAATAAATAAAAATAAATAGAAAAATATACCTGTATATCTACTTTTACGTTTTTTATTAAAAATGAAATAATAAACCTTATTACAATTATTAATTTAATATAATAAACTTAAAATTTACAGTATATATTAAATATCATTTAAAGATATTAGGAGGGGAAGGGGTTGGCATAATGAATATAAATAAATTGAAGGTATGTAGGAGTAAGAGTTCATGGTTGCCCTCATTACACGTGGCAGTGACTATCATATCACGTAATCCAATATCAACTTTTAATAATGATGTGCCGCAATAATCACAATAATAATACAGAAAACAAAATTCAAATTTAGCTCGACATAATCACTCACATGATCATTAGGCCACGCCCTCTTTTAAGTCACGTGACCGCCACCAGGGGCTGCCCGGATGTCATTTTATTTTTATTTTGTTTACCCCCACCACCCATCGAAGGTAACCACTTCTTATATTATAACCTCCGTACGCCATTTTGGTTTTTCTTGGTACTTTAGAGATTGAGGGTCTTAGAAGTGCCATAGTGTGCCCGACCGCCATTTTGCTTTTATATTGTTTGAGAGACTTACGGGTTTGGTGGAGCCTGATTGCGCCATTCTGTATTTTCCTCACGACCATCTCATTATGAGGGTCTTGCGATCTTCTTCTTTTCGTTAGCCGCCATTTTTGTTTTCAAGTGTGTAGCGGTCCTTTTCTTTTCGTTCGTAATCATTTTATTGCGATTATCGGTATAAACAAACTTAGAGATAAATAGATCTTGCTATGTACTAGTAGCAGATTTACTTGGGATGCGAGGATAATCGCTGAAGGCTATTACCCAAAATAAGTTAATTAATTGATTATAAATTGAGTCCTAAAAAACTATTATTATTATTGGATTCCTTTCCAAAGGCTGTTTGTGTGTTTACCAGTTTATCAATTTAATACCTTTATATTTATAAAATGTTCTTACCATTAATTATATAGGATAATAAAGAGTGGTATATTAGGTTATATAATAGTATATAAACTACATAAAGAAACTAAGTGTTTATTTACAATTTGTTATTGTGATTAAAATGGTTCAAATGATTCAGATAAAGGTTGCCATAAAATATAGATTATTACATTATTACTTATTAGTTAATTTATACTTATAGCTGCTGATGCCGTGGGATGTAGTGCCGTAGGTGTCTTCTGTTTCATAAGGGATGTCCAGGTCTGGTGGCCCTTCTCACGACTTCGTCTGGTCGAAGTGCATCCTGACTGGTGGTGCTACCCCGTCCAAGCCTTCCTGTTGAGCCTCTCCTTGTTCTTCTCAATCTCCTCTTGTCTTTTTCTCCCACTTCCCTTTTGGGGCGTTACCTTATTTTTAAATCTCTTCTCTGATTGGTTATCGATGTCCGAAGACTCCCGAGGCAGGCGTCCCCCTCCTCAGGGCCGAGGATGTGTAACAAAAAGTTTGACTTGTTCAGGAAGGGCCTGCACCTGGTTAATTTGATTCTGGTCCCTCGTCACAAGCTATCATTTTTGTTAGAACA
>NW_027104820.1:38722-39323 GCF_000696795.3 Halyomorpha halys | reverse complement strand
GTACCAGTAACAGAACCTAAGATCTGTTGTTGATCAATTTAATGATGGCCTTTTACAAATTTATAATTATTTACATATTTTACAAAGTATTTACATATTTATCCGATTTATTAAATAATTTAAATTATTTTTTAGATATATTATATAACATATCCAAGTGATTTAATGCCATGTAGAATCTATAAAGGCGATAGACAATCCGTGTGAACTAGGGAGCTAATTGTAATGTCATTTTGACTCATAACTTGATCACATAAAAACTATCAGAATACTAATTCTTGGAAAAAGTATTGGAAGATCCTTCTTAGAATATCTCTATATCAATTTACGATTATCTACTTATTTACTAATTACAGTCTATTTACATATTTTACACTATAGTCATATCTTTTACATTATATTTTATGGCAGTTAATGATTATATAATTAAGGTTAATTCAGAGCATTCATGTAGATGGTTATTCATTTTCATTTTATATTTATTATGTATCTTTATATTCATTAATTTTTTTTTATTACTTTTTTTTGTTTTATTTTATGTATTATTATTATTTTATTTCAAATTTCAAATACTTGGATTAGCATGCCTGAATCTGCGTCT
>NW_027104820.1:34904-38672 GCF_000696795.3 Halyomorpha halys | reverse complement strand
GTTAATTCAGAGCATTCATGTAGATGGTTATTCATTTTCATTTTATATTTATTATGTATCTTTATATTCATTAATTTTTTTTTATTACTTTTTTTTGTTTTATTTTATGTATTATTATTATTTTATTTCAAATTTCAAATACTTGGATTAGCATGCCTGAATCTGCGTCTACTTTAACTTCAGGATCATCATTTCCAATTTTAATAAATATAAAATAAATAAGTGGATCCCACGGATTATTTATTTATGGATCTATTGTTTAATAACTAATAAATAAAGTTATGTTCCAACGGGAGGCATCAGTTATTATTTTTTCTATTGAAGACAAATCTTAGTTATTATTTTCTCTATGTTTAAACCGAAGAACTATCCCTTTTTCCCCCTTTTTTTTTTCTTGTATTCCGGTTAGACAGGCACCTTTTCTACCTGATACCCTTTAACCCATGCTAAATACGAAACAAGCATTGTTCGGAATTAATATTTTATGGCAAATAATAATACTTCTTGAAATTATAATATATTCAACACTTTAACATGTTAGTGGTTGTTTCTTTACAAACAAAATAAGGTAATGATTTAAATAAATAAGATCCTATAACTTTATGAATAAAAAATGAATATATATTTTTTTAATTTAATTGAATTTATGATCCTTTTCTTTCTTTATGTCTTATTAACGCTCATTTTATTTATTTATTTTCTTTATGGTACTCTTCCTATATTAATATTTACTCTTGGGCTACATTCGGATAATTATTTTAAATTGAATTAATGCAGTTAATATTTGAGAAAGTTAACATTTCTTATTAATGACTATTTTTAAATATTAATTTTAGTAATATATATTTTATAAATCAAGACCTTCAGACCGCTAATGACTAGTTATTTCCAATATTTTAAGTCCATTTTCCATATTCCAAGATATAACAATATTCTCAACCAGGCTACGAAGGCTACTAGAATTTTTTTCTTAACCTTCCCCCAGAGATAATTACGAGCATCCTCTGTAAGCGGCACACTTATGTACAAAAACCGTTCGATCCCATTTATACTAGTACCTTTTATCTTCTCCCGTTTTCCTGAATTTTCTTATTTTCCTAATTCCCGACACATGTTTGTACAATCCGAATTGCTTGAGTTTCTATACTTTCTTTTACCAGGTATAAATACGCTTTCGGAGTTGGCCGGTTTTTCTTCTGGAAAATCTCTTTTAGACTAATGGGGGTTAGGTGCAGCTTCTCATCAGACTCTATCTCGCAGGCCGTATTTTCAATTTGATTATGTTCCTTCCTGATTTCTTGATGACCGATTTTACACATATTGGGGTTTCTCTCCTTAACGGGGCTTTCTGGTTCTTCTGAGGCTTTAACAGTTTCACTATGAGTTTCAGGTACCGGAACTTTAATTATTTCTTCTTCTGAATTTTCTTCTACAATGTTATCACATATATCCTCTAATGTTTCTAATCTATCAAATAATCTATTAAAGTTCTCGCTCATCATTTTCTCCAGCCGTTTCATAAGACGAATTAGAAAATCATACATTTCTTTTGATGTGAGCGACTTTGTTAAATTTTCATTCGCATCAGTTTTTACATTAATGTCGTAGTTAAAAAATTCTTTAATTTCTGTCTCATCTTTTTCTTCAACTTGATTTACTACCGCGATATTTTCTTCTTTTCTTCTTCTTCGTACAATGTTATCACCTATATCCTCTAACTCTTCCACTCTATCAAATAATCTATCAAAGTCCTCGCTCATCCTTTTCTCCAGCCGTTTCATAAGAGTTAGAAAATCATACATTTCTTTTGATGTGAGCGACTTTGTTCCTTCCATCGCGAATAATTTCAATATCAAAACGCGCGAAATTAAAATTTATCTTAACAAATATATATCTTTACCGGGTATTTGGACCGATTTATTTATTATTATCATCATTATTCCCGTTTATTTATTATCATCATCATTATTCTCATTTATTTATTATTATCATCATTATTATGATTTATTCATTATTATCATTATCCCCATTTATTCATTATTATTCCCATTTATTCATTATTATTATTATTATCATTATTACCATTTATTCATTATTTAAAATTATTCATTCATTATTATTATCATAATTTCTATTTATTCATTATTATTATGGCGCATTTATTATTCAAATGAAAATAAAGTTCTAAAATTAAAAACCAATTTATCTGAATAATTTTCACAACTATAATATCGCTCTTTTTGTTTTAATAACAATAAACTGAATTACTTATTAATTACTACTAATTGGTAAACTGAATAGTAAGTGATGACACTTAATAATGCTATGTACTAGTAGCAGATTTACTTGGGATGCCAGGATAATCGCTGAAGGCTATTACCCAAAATAAGTTAATTAATTGATTATAAATTGAGTCCTAAAAAACGATTATTATAATTGGAATCCTTTCCAAAGGCTGTTTGTGTGTTTACCAGTTTATCAATTTAATACCTTTATATTTATAAAATGTTCTTACCATTAATTATATAGGATAATAAAGAGTGATATATTGGGTTATATAATATTATATAAACTACATAAAGAAACTAAGTATTTATTTACAATTTGTTATTGTGATTAAAATGATTCAAATGATTCAGATAAAGGTTGCCATAAAATATAGATTATTACATGATTACTTATTAGTTAATTTATACTTATAGCTGCTGATGGCGTGGGATGTAGTGCCGTAGATGTCTTCTGTTTCATCAGGGATGTCCAGGTCTGGTGGCCCTTCTCACGACTTCGTCTGGTAGAAGTGCATCCTGACTGGTGGTGCTTCCCCCTCCAAGCCTTCCTGTTGAGTCTCTCCTTGCTCTTCTCAATCTCCTCTTGTCTTTTTCTCCCACTTCCCTTTTGGGGCGTTACCTTATTTTTAAATCTCTTCTCTGATTGGTTATCGATGTCCGAAGACTCCCGAGGCAGGCGTCCCCCTCCTCAGGGCCGAGGATGTGTAACAAAAATTTGACTTGTCCAGGAAGGGCCTGCACCTGGTTAATTTGATTCTGGTCCCTCGTCACAAGCTATCATTTTTGTTAGAACACATAAAGGTTAGACAATCTAATTTTCTCAGGGGCCTCTGGTAATGTGACAAACTTAATACAGATGTTTTCATATCCGAGGATGCTAAAAGCTTCCCAGAAGGATACCCTAACCAGGTATAAGGGCAGATGACGAAACACCTTAATAATACCTGTTATACAATACCTGCAATCCGTTACTAAATAGGACTTTTTAATCTCTCTTATCTTTAATTAATTTTGACTTTGACCCTTATTTCCTTTTATGTATATCTTTTAATCCCCATAAACAAACAGACATAAATAGATCTGTCACTATGGAGGGTCTCGCGTACCTCTTGTTTTCCTTCACAACTACATTGATCACGTGACTTACGGGTTCGGTAGGGGCTGAATGTATCCGGCCTCCATTTTATTTATAAGGGTCTCGCGATCCTCTTCTTTTCGTTCGCAGCTAGTTTACTACGAGGGTTTCACAATCCTCTTATTTTTCTTCACCGTCATATTTATTACGTCTCGCGACCTTTTTCTTTTCATACTGCTTAAAATATAAACACTGATATGTAGGACCTTTATCTTCTAATCCATTCGATGAATGTACACAAGGGACTTTGAACTTGTATTCAAGTTCAAAATCCCTAAACCATAAATAAACAGAGGTAAATAGATCTGTTACTATGTAGGACTTTTTAATCTCTCTTATCTTTTA
>NW_027104820.1:28621-34184 GCF_000696795.3 Halyomorpha halys | reverse complement strand
GAATGGATTAAAAGATATAACTATAAGATAATATTGTTTACACGATTAAACGAACAATATGGTGACCTGGCACAGCTAAGTCACGTGACTTAAATGAGGGTGTGGCCATATGACGAATCACGTGAGTGGCTAAGGTTATGTCGAGATAAATTTAAATTTAAATCCCCCGCCATGGGTCACGTGACCAAATACTAGCTTCCGATTGCTGCCTTATGATCACGTGCACGTGTGCCCGCACCGCTATTTTGTTGTTATGGTGTTTAAGAGACTTATGTGTTTGGCAGAGGTATCCGACCGCCATTTTGTTTTGGAAAGAAACCATTGTACTATGAGGGTCTCGCGTTATCATCACAACCCATTGATGGATCAGGTACCCACTTTTATACTGCAACCAGGGCCTGAGTGTGCCCGGCCGCTATTTTTTCCCCTGTTTGAGAGACTTATAGATTTGGCAGAGGCTGAGTGTTCCCGACCAACATTTTGTTTTTGATCGCCACCATTGTATTGTGAGGGTCTCGCGTTATCTCCACCACCCATTGATAGATCAGGTACCCACTTTTACACTAAAACCTGGGGCTGAGTGTGCCCTACCGCCATTTTTTCCCTTGTTTGAGAGACTTACACATTTGGAAGAGGCTGAATGTACCCGGCCGCCATTTCATTATCAGTATGTGAGGGGATTTAAATTTAATTTTAGCTTGACATAACCTAAACCAATTTTAACCTCAGGTACCCACTTTTATACTAAAACCAGGAGCTGAGTGTGCCCGACACCCATTTTGTTTTGTGTTGTTTGAGAGGCTTACGGCTTTGGCAGAGGCTGAGTGTACCCGGCCATCATTTCGTTTTCCCTGCGACTTAAGATACTTAGGCTTTAGGAAGTGGATGAGTGTGCTCGATCTCTGTTTTGAGCGTCTGATTTTTCAAATATTTGTGGATTTTGTATATAAGTGTGCCTGGACGCCATAATATTTTTATTTTTCTTACCACACCACCCATCAAAGGGCAAGATAACAACTTTTTATACTATAAACTTCCTCCGTCATTCTTATTTTCTTGCAACTTTAGTTTTTACCCCCCACCACCTACCCAAGGTTGAGTATACCCGGAAGTCATTTTGTCTCCATTTTGTTTTTCCCTACGACTTAAGATACTTAGGATTTAGGAAGTGGCTGAGTGTGCCCAACCGTCATTATGTTTTTGGTCGTAATTTTGTTAACCCCGACTACAATAACCTTCCTTCGCTATTTTGTTTTTACTGCAACTTAGGAAACCTGAGGTTTTGACAGGGGGTGAGTGTGTCATTTTATGCTGCCATTTTATTTTTCTGATGTTCCTAATATTTATGTATTTTCATAGAAGCTAAGTGTGCCTGGACGCCATTTTGTCTTTCATTTGTTTATCTCCACCACCCATTGATTAGGTGGGTTAGATACCCACTATAACCCCCTCCAACATTTCGCTTTTCCCTGCGACTTAGCCTTTAGGAAGTGGCTGAGTGTGCCCGACCGCAATTTTTTTGCTTCGATTTGAGAAACTTTAGGTTTTGACTGGGGCTGATTGTGCCCAGCCACCATTTTATTTTTCTGATATTTCAAATATTAGTGGATTTTCATAGGGGCTAAGTGTGCCTGTACGCCAATTAATCTTTATTTTATTCACCCCACCATCCATCAAAAGGCAAGGTAACCACTTTATATATAATAACCACCCTTCCCCTTTTGGTTCTCCTGCTTTTTGAGAGACACACGGGTTTGGCAGAAGCAGAATGTGCCTGACCGCCATTTTGATTTTTTTTTCGCCATCATTTTATTACGAGGGTCTCGCGATCTCTTTTCTTTCGAACACTGCCATATTGGTCATTTTGAACCTTAATCCCCTCTGTTCCTAATTTTTCAGTGTAAATAATTTGAACTGGTTAAACCTAAACACTGATATGTAGATCTTTATCTTCTATCCCTTGGATGAATGTAAACAAGGGACTTTGAACTTGTATAATCTGTTTTATTACGAGCGTCTCGCGATCTTATTTCTTTCGATCACTGCTATATTGGTAATTTTGAACCTTAATCCCCTCTTTTCTTAATCTTTCAGTGTAAATAATTTGAACTGGTTAAACCTAAACACTGATATGTAGACCTTTATCTTCTAATCCCTTGGATGAATGTAAACAAGGGACTTTGAACTTGTATAATCTGTTTTATTACGTGAGATAACTTACACAAAAATCAGTGAAGACTAAAATGACTTTATTCTAATATATTTACAAGAACTACATGTTACTGTTACTCAGTCTCTATCTTAACTTATATCTTACTTAGCTATCTAGTCTAGAATATATATATGTACTCTGGGGAAGAGGGGATAGAAAGAATAATGAAATAGGAGAAGGGGTTTGGACCAATCAGAAAATTTAGGAAATATCTGGAAGGGGAAAAAAGGCGTGGTGAAAAGAGTTGGGTGGTCGGAGTTCTAAGAAATTGGAATGACCCAAGGACTCGTGAGAACTGACTTACATGTGTTAGCCATAAAATAGTTAGACTGATGCAAGTCCATTGTGAGATGGCAGCTTGTACCTGCTGCCTGTGTCAACCCTTGCTTTTTTTCTTTTACATTGGTATAGAACTAAGGAAAGGTCACTTCCTCTATGGTCAGTGTCTGTCGAAATGTGCCAGATGTCTATAGTTTATACTATATAGTTTATAATGATAGTCTATTTATAATAATAGCTGTTAAATAATATAGCGTTCGTTAACTCGTGGGTCTCGCGACCTTATTCCTTTCGATCACTGTCATATCGGTCATTTTGAACCTTAATCCCCTCTGTTCCTAATCTTCAATGTAATTAATTTCAACTGGTTAAACCTAAACACTGATATAGGGCTAGTTAATCCTCTCTTATATGTTAATTTTTTCGGTGGAAGCAAAGAAACTTTGAACCGATAGTTCATTACACATGGTAGTAGGATATGTGACGTTATTATTATCAGCTAGATTTGCTAATCTTTTGTATATTGTTATATTTTTGATTAAAAAAGATTAAGAAAAGAGGGGATTAAGGTTCAAAATGACCAATATGACAGTGATCGAAAGGAATAAGATCGTAAGAGCCTCGTAATAAAAAAGATTATACAGGTTCAAAGTCCCGTGTTTACATTCATCCAAGGGATTAGAAGATAAAGGTCTACATATCAGTGTTTAGGTTTAACCAGTTCAAATTATTTACACTGAAATATTAGGAGCAGAGGGGATTAAGGTTCATAATGACCAATATGGCAGTGATCAAAAGAAATAAGATCGCGAGACCCTCGTAATAAAATGATGGCGGAAAAAAAATCAAAATGACGGTCAGGCACATTCAGCTTCTGCCAAACCCGTGTGTCTCAAATAGCAGAAAAAAAATGGCGGTCGGGCACACTCAGCAACTTTCTAAAGGCTAAGTCGCAGGGAAAAGCGAAATGTTTGAGGGGGTTATAGTGGGTATCTGACCCACCTAATCAATGGGTGGTGGGGATAAACAAATGAAAGACAAAATGGCGTCCAGGCAGACTTAGCCTCTAGGAAAATACATAAATATTTGGAACATCAGAAAAATAAAATGGCGGTTGGACACACTCACCCCCTGTCAAAATCTCAGGTTTTCTTAGTTACAGCAAAAACAAAATGGCGAAGGAAGGTTATTGTATAAAAAGTGGTTATCAGGTCCTGGTTTTAGTATAAAAGTTGGTACCTGAGGTTAAGATTGGTTTAGGTTATGTCAAGCTAAAATTAAATTTAAATCCCCTCACATACTGATAATGAAATGGCGGCCGGGTACTTTCAGCCCCTGGTTTTAGTGTAAAAGTGGGTACCTGACCTATAAATGGGTGGTGGGGATAACGCGAAACCCTGACAATACAATGGTGGTGATCAAAAACAAAATAGCGGTCGAGAACATTCAGCCTCTGCCAAATCTGTAAGTCTCTCAAACAGGGGAAAAAATAGCGGCCGGGCACACTCAGGCCCTGGTTGCAGTATAAAAGTGGGTACTTGATCCATCAATGGGTTGTGATGATAACGCGAGACCCTCATAGTACAATGGTTTCTTTCCAAAACAAAATGGCGGTCGGATACCTCTGCCAAACACATAAGTCTCTTAAACACCATAACAACAAAATAGCGGTGCGGGCACACGTGCACGTGATCATAAGGCAGCAATCGGAAGCTAGTATTTGGTCACGTGACCCATGGCGGGGGATTTAAATTTAAATTTATCTCGACATAACCTTAGCCACTCACGTGATTCGTCATATGGCCACACCCTCATTTAAGTCACGTGACTTAGCTGTGCCAGGTCACCATATTGTTCGTTTAATCGTGTAAACAATATTATCTTATAGTTATATCTTTTAATCCATTCGATGATAGAAAACAAGGGACTTTGAACTTGTATAATCCCTAAAAAGTAAATAAATCGGGTGGTAAATAGGCACATATGAATTCTTTCTCAGTCTTCGTTCCAGCGTGCTTTAGTAAACACCACCTCCGGAAACGTTTAAGTCGATTTATTTAAATTTCTTGAAGTGTTCTCCTTTCTTTTTTTCTTCTGTATTAATTTTTTTTCTTAGTTTAATATCATAAAAGATTTGTTTACTATTTTTTATTTTTTTATTTTTCCTTATTTGATATTTTTAAGAGTTATAATCTGTTGTATTTTATTTTTTATATGTTATCATTGTTTGAAACATAATATACCTTTAAATTTCATGAAGATATTAAAAAATAAATATCCTATTTTATGCTTTAGTTAAAAAAAAAATGACACGACCATTCGTACATTTTTAACATTTGACAATTCTATTAGCTGATAATAAAGACGTCACATATCCTATTCCTATAAGTAATTTATGAGTGGTTCAAAGTTTCTTCACTTCGACCGAAATATTTAACTGATGAAGATGATAATCGAGACCAATATCGGTGTTTGTTTTAGGTATTGCCTGTTCATAATGCAATCCTTAGGGAATTAAAGGATGCTTAGTTGATATCCGCTGAGGAAACTAAAATAGAAAGTATTAAAAGATAAGAGAGATTAAAAAGTCCTACATAGTAAGAGATCTATTTATTTCTGTTTGCTTATGGTTTAGGGATTTTGATCTTGAATACAAGTTCAAAGTCGCTTGTTTACATTCATCGAATGGATTAGAAGATAAAGGTCCTACATATCAGTGGTTATATTTTAAGCAGTATGAAAAGAAAAAGGTTGCGAGACGTAATGAATATGACGGTGAACAAAAATAAGAGGATTGTGAGACCCTCGTAATAAACTAGCTGCGAACGAAAATAAGAGAATCGCGAGACCCTTATAAATAAAATGGAGGCCGGGTACATTCAGCCCCTACCAAACACGTAAGTCCCGTGATCAATGTAGCGGTGAAGGAAAAGAAGAGGATCGCGAGACCCTCCATAGTAACAGATCTATTTATCTCTGTTTGTTTATGGGGATTAAAAGATAAAGGTCTACATATCTGTGTTTATATTTTAGGTTTAACCAGTTCAAATTATTCACATTGTTTACACTAAA
>NW_027104820.1:23340-28531 GCF_000696795.3 Halyomorpha halys | reverse complement strand
AACGAACGAAAAGAAAAGGACCGCGACACACTTGAAAACAAAAATGGGCGCTAACGAAAATAAGAAGATCGCAAGACCCTCATAATGAGATGGTCGTGAGGATAATACAAAATGGCGCAATCAGGCTCCACCAAACCCGTAAGTCTCTCAAACAATATAAAAGCAAAATGGCGGTCGGGCACACTATGGTACTTCTAAAACCCTCAATCTCTAAAGTACCAAGAAAAACCAAAATGGCGTATGGAGGTTATAATATATGAAGTGGTTACCTTCGATGGGTGGTGGGGGTAAACAAAATAAAAATAAAATGACGTCCGGGCAGCCCCTGGTGGCGGTCACGTGACTTAAAAGAGGGCGTGGCCTAATGATCATGTGAGTGATTATGTCGAGCTAAATTTGAATTTTGTTTTCTGTATTATTATTGTGATTATTGCGGCACATCATTATTAATAGTTGATATTGTATTACGTGATATGATAGTCACTGCCACGTGTAATGAGGGCAACCATGAACTCTTACTCCTACATACCTTCAATTTATTTATATTCATTATGCCAACCCCTTCCCCTCCTAATATCTTTAAATGATATTTAATATATACTGTAAATTTTAAGTTTATTATATGAAATTAATAATTGTAATAAGATTTATTATTCCATTTTTAATAAAAAACGTAAAAGTAGATATACAGGTATATTTTTCTATTTATTTATTGATATTTATAACTGTATAAAAAATATAACAAGTAAATTTATCATAATGACGTAATGATAATGATTATGATACAGCATGTAGAGAAACTACCCAGTAGTAGAACTCTAAAAACATTTTACAATATAAAGTTACGAGGCCATCTTCTTTTCAGGCGCCTCGGCGGTGCCTTTTTTTCAAATTCCGATTTCCAATTTGTTTTTGTAGATGCAGTCATTTTGGTGTGTCCTCTCAATTCTAAAATGGTCAACTGGCAAAGTCTTGATTCGGCGGAGAGTGGTTCAAAAAACCCAAATTTATGGACAAAAGTCATATTTTGTCATAAGTTCTTATTGATTGGTTGATGCTCTTGCTGTACTTTGTTAACAAAGATTCATTCTGGTTTCATTGAGCAGTTCTTTTACTTCATCAAAAATCCGATCACTTATAATCAAATCAATCAATTTACTTATTGTAGAAAAATATGAGTAAGCAGAGATCTACTGTACTAGTTGAGGCATTAGGACATGAGGCTAAATTATACAAGTGAATCATTATATATTTTGGGCTGATAGTACATATAACTACCAATATCATTTTGATAATTTTTCTTTCCTTACTCACCTCAGAACATTTTATGAGCTGTGGAAATTGGGTATACCTTGGAATTGGGAACTTATTATATAGGAAATCAAATATAGTTTGCAATGGTTACGCCTTTTTTCAATTATACAAGGAGCAGGATAACGATCAGTCATCTCAAATAGATGAGGTTAATGAGCATAATTGTAAAACTCAAATTATCTAAAATAGAATCAGTAATTGGATATTAAGAATTACAATTAACTTTTACCACATAGGACAGTCATTCACTTGTGAATCAATATGATTAAAAAAAATTTAGATAGTTGCTTTAGTTACTTCAGAATTATATATAAACATCCAACAAGCATACATATTTAATTTGTATATTAAATTTACACTTGTATATTATGTATTATAATGGCATAATAGACTAAAATCAATTAAGTTACACATGGGACAAAGATACTTATAATATGTCTTAATACTGAATTTTAATCCCTCCCCCACCCCGGGTGTCACATGACCGAATACTAGCCTGCGATTGACTGCCTAATGATCACGTTACCGACCATGTGAGTGGTTAAGGGTAGTTCGAAGTAAATTAGAATTTAAATCTCCCGCCATAGGTCACGTGATCAGTGGTTAAGGTAGGGTCGAGGCTAGGGTCCAAAGTCCCAGGTCACGGGAGTGGTTAAGGTAGGGTAAAATGTCAAGGTCACGGAAGTGGTTAAGTTAGGGTCAAGGGTCAAAGTCACGGCTCATTGACCCTGCGCCAGAACCGGCTTATTATACCTACTAATGCATAACTTGTCATTTATTGAAAATGATATCTGAATTATCTTGTGTAATACCATAAAGAAGGACCTCCTAAACGTCGATTGGACTATCATATGAGGGGATGGTTGGAGGATGCGGTCAAAATATTACACAAATAAGTTGAAATGACTTATTTAATCGTGTCGACGTTTCGGCTAGAGTTTCTAGGCTTCATCAGGGCTAAGAACAAATAACAAGATAACCAATGAATACAAAATTTAATGAAATTATAAACAGATCGACATAAATTAAATAATTGTACAGAATGAAATTAATATAATTTAAGTGATGAAAGAAGAGGAATATAAAATGAATTTATAGATAATTGAATAAGTAATTAAAAATAACATAATTAAGGAAATAAAATAAAAATTAAAGTAAAAAAAAAATCTCTGAAAGAATATCTTATTTTCAATAATACCAACGCAAATAATAAATAATATTCAATTTTTTTTTTATATTCGTTCACCCGTACAGGTTTGATCTGGCCTTATGATATTCATTTAATTTCATCTGTGTCAAAGTCTTCGCGATGCCTTAATACCAACTCTATTAACTTCAGACATTATACTGGACATATAAAGTACTAGAAACGGTTTGAAAAAATCAATAAGTTTTCCTAATTTTGTTTTCACTCAATAACTAAATTACATACTATTTCTCGTCAGTTATCCCCGATCACCACCAAATTTAATGTAGTATCTGCACTAATCCCCCACCACTATATATATATATGTCTCCCTTCTTAGTCAAGCTAGCATTAGAGTACGTGTCATTAGCTCAGTAGCACTTGTTATGTAAACATTCTTGTTCATATTTGGCGCCCGAACAGGGACTGGGTTCGACTTGAGTGATTAAAAAAAAAATCGTGACCGTTCTTAGCCATTTTTCGTCTCGAGACTACAGTAAGACTCCATCACTTGTACTATCAAATATACTACAAGGATCGAAGACCTCTGGTAATCAAAAAGACTGAAGGGACCGCTTACGAGAAATCACCTTTGCCACTATTCGATTTTAAACCCAGTCCGAATTTTTTTCTGAACTGGATCTCCGGAACTAATTTTAAGAATATTTGAGGTGTAATAATTTTTTTTTTGTAAACCATTATATTTGTTTTTGTTATTATTATTGATATATATATATATATGTATATATATATATACATACAATTTTTTATCATTATTACTATTTTATTTTATGGGAAAAAACGGTGATAGATTAATACAGAGGCGTAATATTAATTCAGAATCTTTAGAAATTAATCCTACCGAAAACATGGCAATTACATATCAAATGACCAAAGAAAATTATGAACATTAGTCTAGTTTTGATGGTAATTCTTACAATGAAGTATTTTTTGTTAATGACGTTAGACAAATTTTTAATAATGTATGTTTAGACAATAATACGTTAAAAAATCAAAATCACGATCAGTTACTAACCATTGTTAAAAGGATTTGCTAGAGAGACTGCCTATTAACAAACACGTTCGATTCAGTTGAAGACTTACTTAAATATTTAACACAACAATTTAAAGAATCGTGTACAGTGGAACAATTAAAACTGAGTTCGCATGCACACCTTTCCTTACAGAAGAGAACATCCAGTTGATTTTATAAATAGAATCGCTAAAATAAGATCATTAATATTTTCTCGCATACAATTTGATGACGAAATAGAAAATAAACAAGCTATGATGAATTGTCAAGATCGAGAAATAAACAGTTATATCCTACATAATTTACACCCTGACTTATCTGATTTCTTAAACCATATGTTACTAAAAGATGTTGACCAAATTAGAAACGCTATACTTAACCGCTGTTGAGACATTATGGAAAGACTATACGGAGACGACCAAACTTTATAAACATCCAAAAGAGAATATAACTATTAACACAAATCACACAAAGACTTTAAAAACCTAACAATTACGAACCAAAAAGATATGAACATTACAGAAACTGCGAAAGACCTCACTATCAAAATAACAGATACCCACCCAAACTATCAGCAGCCTCCTTATTATCAAGAAAATCAAGACTATAGGCATCCGCAACACCCGTATAAATATGAGAACCAGCACTATCAACAGCCCCAATATCAATATGACAATCAAGATTTCCATCAGTCTCAAAATCAGTAAGAAAATAGAGACTATCGTCATTCCCAAAACCAGTACCAAACTGAAATTCGGCAACCACAAAATTCTTATAGAAATGAAGAAAAAACATCACGACAACAGTATCGCAAGCATGGCATGAAAAAAATAACTGGCAGGAAAATGATAAACCTGGGAACCTGTCAATGCGTGTCAAACTGTGTCAATGCGAACCATTCGCAGTAACGAGGTACACCACTTAGAAGTGGAAAATCATGAATTAAAAGAAAGACTCGCAAATCTAGAGGACAAATTCAAACATTTTTTAGGATTAAGAGAGCTGGAACCGGATCCCCCCAACAGTACGATCTAAATATTTCGGAAGAATTATTACAATTTTCTGACTTATTGGGACAACAATGGCTCGTGGACACGGCTTCTCAAGTTAGCTACATAAACCCAAGTTCTGTACCCGACGGAACTAAAATATTTCTGGACGAATTTATTCTCAAAACACCTACTGGTAGAAAACCGGGACACGGAGCGGTCTTCATAGATCTCGCGCCCAGACTAGGGTTAGACAGTGAATTATTGATTAAGTGTAAATTTTTTGATTTTAATGATAAATTTGATATATTTCTCGGTATAGGAACCATACGAGCTATAGGTATAAAAATGAATCTTGAGGAAAACGACGACCTAATTATAAAAAATGTATGCAATCGCAATGGAAAAATAATAAAATTAGACAAATCAACGGATAATAATGAAAATATAATAACCAATGGCAAAAAAATAAAAGATGATATTGTTAATAAAAAAAAATAGAATTGAAAATGAATTAAATGGAAAAATAATAAAATTAAACAAATCAACGGATAATAATGAGAGAGAGAAATACTTTATTCATCTATGCTGCCTAAATACATCAGGTTGCTATCTCACACAGCATACTTATCAATCCGTAATCGGACATATATAAATTACACATACATA
>NW_027104820.1:14642-17596 GCF_000696795.3 Halyomorpha halys | reverse complement strand
ATCCTCTTCAGTGACCCACTAAAAAAATTCACTATTAGATGGCAATGTGAGATCAGACCATTATTTATAGTCACAGCAGTAGATCAGTTTACCAAAAACAAACAAATAGATACATTTTACGAGAATAAGACTAACACATAGATTCAAAGGAAAATATAATAAAAGGCCGGTTACAGGAAACACTTGGATGGATAAATACGTTTAAAAAAAAACAAAAAAAATAATAGTACTAATAAAATAAAATAATTTAATGAATAAATAAGTTAAAACACACAAATAGAGAGGTCAATATATTAAAATAAATAAATAAAACAATGAATAATCTCCGAGCTCATCCCCGTGTAGGTGATGGTGTATGATCCCCAGGGAGTCCAAAATAATATTTTCTGCTAACATCGCAATATCCCCGATGCTAACACCTAGACCTTCTAAGAAGCTCCTTGTTCTATCTGGTATTGTTCCACGAGATCCAAACCATAGGCCTCTCACGGTAAACTCTCTCTCTCCGAAGGTCTCGCGGAATTTTTCCTTAAGGAAAGGGGCGCATTTTTCATATATTTCGTTTTTTCCCTTTCCACTCCACCTTCCTGTTCGAGGTCATTACTTTCAAATCTTACCGTCGGATCCAAGACCAGAGCCGTGTCTCCGACTTTTGTAAACGCGACAATATCGGCATATTTTACGGATATGTCGGTGTCAATACAATAGACCCCCTCGTTGCAGGTGAAGTCTTTTCTTTCAAGGAACTTCATCAATTTTTCTTTGACCCTGTGGGGCCGGCGTGTTATAAGGAGGGAGTTGTTGGGGCATTTTCCCAGCACATGAGCTCGTGTTTCAGACTCTCTGTCGCAAATGCGACAGAGGAACCCGACATCTACTTGCTTTCCACTGGCTCCTGGGACTTTACGCAGGGATGCGTAGTTGATATTAAGTTTCAGGGGGTTCGCCCATTTTGACCCCGAGAGTATCAGCTTATCACATACATATCTATTTGCTTTCGGGGTCTCTTTGAAATGCTGAACACCGATACCCTGCCATCTGCAACTGGCCCATTCTTCGAAAGCATTCTCACGCAACGACTGTCGTAGAGCTCTCACACTTTGGTTGCCCCTATCAACCCCTAGTCTATCAGCACATGCCGCGATTTCGGCTTCGTAGCTGAATATAGGCTGGAATAGGGTAATAATATGTAATGACAAACAAATAAAAGATGATATTGTAAAAGAAATAAAGAATAAAATTGATAATGGAAAAAAAATAGGTTAATCAATAGATAAACATGAAAAAATAATAAGTAGTGATATAAAAATAAAAGATAATAAAGTTAAACAAAGTAAAGATAAAATAGAAAATGAATTAAATACATTAAATATAAAAGAATTGATTAGAGTATTCCATTTAAATAACGAAGACCAAGTATCAGTTACAAATTTACTTAAGAAATATCCGCGAATTATAAAAACAGAAGATGGCAAATTAAGAAAAACAAACTTATTAAAGGATTCGATCCCTTTAAAAACTGACAGACCTATTTATATGCGAAATTACAGACACCTCCAACAATTTAAGGATGATGTAAATCAAGAAATAAAAACTTTGTTAAATAATGGAGTAATACGAGAAAGTAACTCACCATACTATAAATTAAATTCATAAACCATACCAAATAAATTTCCGCTTCCAAATATTGAAGATCTTTTAAACCAACTAAACGGATCAAACATTTTCACAACCATTGATTTAGCTTCAGGGTCCCGTCAAATCGAAATGGACGAAAATTCAATTGCTAAAACAGCATTTTCGACAGACATGGGACACTATGAATTTACTCGCATGCCCTTTGGTCTATGTAATGCCCCTCCAACTTTTCAACGAGCAATGAATTCTTTGTTAGCTAATACATCAAATGTACTTGTTTATATTGATGACATAATAGTTTTTTTTTCAAAATCAAAAGAAGACCATTTTCGGAACTTAGATACCGCACTTTCCAAATTGCATCAACATAATTTATCTATTCAGTTAGACAAAACCGAATTTTTTCATTCAGAATTACCATTTTTAGGTTACATATTAACACCTGACGGAAATAAAACGGACCCCCGCAAACTTGAAGCAGTAGAAAAATTTCCTCTCCCCAGATCGGAAAAAGAAATTAAGCAGTTTCTCGGCCTAACTGGTTATTATCGAAAATGTATTCAAAACTATGCTCGCATAGCTCAACCATTAATTTCGTGCTTACGCAAATCACATAACATTATAAATCCTGAATGTTATAGTAAAGCATTTCATAATCTAAAATCTCAACTTCTTAATTCTCTTATATTAATTTACCCTGATTTTTCTAAACCCATGATTTTAACAACTGACGCCAGTAATATCGCAGTTGGCGCAGTACTTTCCCAAATCTGTGAAGGCAGAGATCACCCTATATCCTTTGCTTCTAAAACTTTATCCAGCACTGAATCTCGATATTTCACAATAGAAAAAGAATTATTTGAAATAGTTTACACCTGTAAACATTTTAAACCTCATTTATGTGGCCATAATTGACCATTTTACTATACAAACTGACAACAAACCTCTCCTTTGGATATTTTCCATGAAAAATAATAATCTCCTGAAGAGCCTGAGACCAAAGAGGATGATAAGGACGTTAGTCCAATCATCAAAATGAGTGTGTCCTGGAGAAAGCGGTTTTATTGGCTAAAAAGGAATGGCTATTCCGAGGAGGAGGCGCTCAGAAAGAGTAAAGACCCCATGAATAGCCATAAGAGTCTATTGGAAGAGGGGCAGAGGACCCGATCAAATGAGAATACTCCCAATAGTGAAACGGATAGAAAAGCAAAGAGGACAAAGATCTCCTCAGAAAAGCCAGAAGGACAAATGGTTGGTGAAGGGGTAGTTCCCCCAACCATGTCCTACCGAAAGGCTATGGAAGGAATAAGGGTAGG
>NW_027104820.1:2441-11131 GCF_000696795.3 Halyomorpha halys | reverse complement strand
CGTGGTAATGAAGAATTACAAATTGAAAAACCTTTCGGTAAATTTCGGTATAAGATAGAAACGGCTTACCCATGGAAACACGACTTAGAACAAAAATTGCTAAAAATCATTAAGCCAAATGGAACATATGGTATTTACTGCGAACCCAACGTGGAAACAGTTAAAGATGACTATGAGGGAATATTTCACAAAATTTCAGACTTCATTGAAGCTAAATGCCCAACAGTCAGAATTAAAAGATATAAAACTAAATTAATAGACATACTTGATAAAACTGAAAACCTTGAACTTATTGAAAATTACCACACTGGTAAATCATATCATCGCGGGATTATGGAAACATATGAGAAACTAAAAAGATATTATTACTTTCCTCGCATGAAAGACGAAATAGCTGCCTTTATTAACAAATGTCGTACTTGTGCAAAGTAAATATGAGAGAAAACCTATAAAAACCAAAATTTCAGATCACCCCTACTCCGGAAAGACCTTTTGAATATTTAATTATAGACACTTTGCATTATGAGCGAAAATTTATCATTACAATCATAGACACATTCTCTAAACAATTATATGCTCAAGTCATTCGGACAAATAATGCCACTAACATCCATCAAGTGTTAATACAATATTTTTCTTTATATCCCCCTCCGATACAAATCACGAAGGACCAGGGTAGAGAATAAAAAAATGCCTTAATTCAAAATTTACTAGAAAGTTTAGGAATCATATGCTATATCACTATACAGTTTCAAATAACTCTAATTCTTTAGGGATACTAAATCGGGCACATTCTACATTAATTGAACTTTTACGGGTCATAAAAGAGGAGAATCCTCCTATTAGTTTAGAAACCAATGTAAATATTGCGGTTCGAACGTTTAATGAAACATAAAATATAAATCTAAAATTAACACCAAATGAAATTACCTTCGGGAAATTATTGATCTAGACCGGAATGAAAAAATAATTAAGGAAAATCTTGTACAAAAATATCACGATAAATTAAATGTAATCCATAAATTAGCTTATAGACAAATTTCGGATGAAAAAGAAAAACGTACCCAACGCTTAAATCAAAATCGAGAAGAACAACCCGAAATACGCGACGAAGCTTATATAAAACGACGTGTTAGGACAAAAGATGAAAACCTCTACAAGCCAGTCTATACCTTTGTAGATAAAAACAAAATAGTGCATGGACATAGTAACAACGTAAGGAGACCTAGAAAGGATCGTGAGAAGACATGTGTTTTGCTTACAGATGATATTGGACCAGTTGTTGATCTGGACACTGCTGATAGTGACTCCGACGGTTGCTTATCAACTAACTGACGTGACACATTCTGGAGGTTTAATGACTTTTAAGCTCGCTGACTCTATTGTCTTGGAAAATTACTAGACAGTAATTCATTACTTACATTTCTTTGATTTAATTGACAATATACAAACTATTAAACAGGGCATAATACATTTCCCAGCTAAAGAATCTATTTACGACTCGACACTTAAACAGATTCTGTACTTAGAAGATAAAATCGAATCTTTAAAGTCACATAACAGAAATAAACGAGGGCTTATTAATGGTATCGGTACTGCTATCAAATGGTTAACTTAATCGGATGCTTCCGATAAGGAAATGTATGATAACATTATTGAAAATCTTGAATATAACGAAAATAGTATATAAAACAACTTACTTAAAGAACTTACAATCAACAAGAAAATGATTTCCAAATTTAATGAAGATATACAAATTATAAATAATAATAATAAAAAATTAAACGCAGTCATAACACAAACTGACAAAAACAAATACAAAATACACTTAGAAGAACTCTATTCAATTATGAATTATACAATAATTCGAATTCTTGATATAGAAAACTCTCTGGAGATGTGTAGACTTGGCATACCACACGCTGACATTACTAAATATAGAGACCTACAACAAAAATATATACGAAAAGACTTGGAAACTTCATGGTTAACTAGCAAAATCCACTGTGCTATAAGAAATGGTACAATTCACTATATTCTATCAATCCCAAAAGAAAGTAGAAAACTTTCAACATTGTACTTGTTATCAGTTCCATCAGTACACCAAAACAATCTTGTAACAACAGTTGTACCCAATCACTTAATTTTATTTTCTCACAACCAAGCTTTTACCGGAAATTGTACTTATATCAAAACAAAATTATTATTGTACAAATGTGTTACTAAATACAAACTCTTGTATTAATCAAGTTATCAAAAATAATATTACCTCTTGTAAAACTACCACTATTAATAATGAAGAACCTTTTATTAGATATATAGAAGATATTGATGTGTATATTTTGTATAACCAAAATGTTTTATACCCACAACCTAATACTACATTACCTATTCCCATACCTAAAAGTTGTGTACTAAAATTAGGAAATAATGACTCTTTTGTAAATATTACTAGAAATAAGGATATTAGTATATTACCTTTGTCATATTCATATGAAATCTTTAGTTATACTCATTCCAATATATCTTTTCATAATTTAAAATATATAGTAACTTCCAATTTAGAATTAGATAGCTTATCATGTGATCATCATATGTATATACCTGCAATATTGCAAATAATTTTCTCATTTATTGTACTTTACTTATTCTTGTATCATATATACCTCAAGTATTCTCAAATTAGGAAAGTCTTTAACATCAACAAACCAACAGCAGAATTTCCACAGTCACAGCCCTTCAACCCTTGGGCACATTCTCATTCAATCATTCGCTAGGAAGCTTCATTCTTCGGTTGGGAGGAGTTATCCCCCGATCACCACCAAATTTAATGTAGCATCAGCACTAATCCCCCACCACTATATATATATGTCTCCCTACTTAGTCTAGCTAGCATTACAGTACGTGTCATTAGCTCAGTAGCACTAGTTATGTAAATATTCTTGTTTGTATTATACCAATAAAGTTTTTTTTAAGTGTTTCGTGAGTGATAAGTAAGCTAAAAAAGTTACGTTTTCTAAAAATTAACGGTCTGCTAAAATCATTCCATGATTTACAGCATGATGAGAGAATATATTAAATTTCCTTTACATATTGTGGGTATTTAATTTTACATAATAATTTGAGAAATGGATCACCAAGGGATTTAAAATTGAATAACATTTTCGGTGAAGTTATAGAATGAACTAAATGGGATTCGGAAGGAAGTCGATTCCAAATTCAGAGCATTTCTATGGTAAAAATCACGTAGCTGTAGACACGCGTGAGGGTCGGGAAACAGGTGGAAAATTGTGACTACTAAGTAGGGGTGGGAGAAAAACTAAGAAGGGAAGGCTTTTCATTGAATCATCTAATCAAAACCTTCTCAGAACTCCTCTGGCATTTTATTCAAATGATGTGGACACTCTTTGATGAGTTCATGAAATTCAACTAATGCCCTCAGGTGTTAGCTCCTCAGAAAGGGAAAGTACTAAACCAAACAGGATCCACCTAACTCACGTATATTTTACTTTTAACCAACATGATATAATAGCATTTTCTGAAAATATCCCTTATGAATTATTAATGGATTTTAAAATATATTTTGGCTCAAAAGGTGATTCCTTCTTATTTTTTTTTTTTAATTTTATTGAAGATAATTAAATAAAATATACCACAAATTAATGGCATTAAGTATAATTTATCAAATATTAATTTATACAATATAAACAGATACAGAGGAGTAAAAGAAAAATTTAAATGATAATATTAGTACTTACTAAATTAAAAGAAAAAACAAATATATAAATAAAAGAAAATTTTTGTTAAGATTTGTAATAATAAAAAAATTAATCTATATAAAATACAACTGATCAAATGATAAAAAATATTTTTTATACAAGACAATGAAAATTAAATTTGTGAAGAAAGAGAATTAAAATTTAAAAAACAACTAAAATAAATTCACATTCCCACCTATGTACAATATTTATTCGCTATCTACATCAATGACCTTTCCATCCTTATTAACATTCTCAATACCATTTGTACGCAGATGATTTACAAATTTCCCTTTCCTTCCCACCTTCTGCCTATTAGCTGCTACGGAGAAGATACAAGAAGACTTGAATAGAATTAGTCAATGGGGACAAGAAAACAAGCTTAAGTTGTATGCTAAGACTAAGTTGACTGCTAAGGATCCAATCACCTCCTGTAAACTATTCCTCTTATTCCAACCTTATTTCTAAACAACAATCCAATACAATTCCATCCATACGTCAAAAACCTTGGTGTCACCATAGAACAAACTCTTACCTGGAAAATCCATGTCTCCCATATTTCCCGTCGTACCTTTTCCACCCTGAAGCGTTTAAATTATCTTCGTCACCTACTTCACTACTTTTGAAACCCGCAGGCTACTGGTTACTTCCTAAATATTTACCCACTTTGACTATTGCTGTGTGGTTTACGGGGGTGTCTCTGGGGATCTCGAAGAAAAATTAAAACGGTTAAATAATTCCTTTGTACGATTCATCTTTGGGGTCCCCTGGGACGCCTCTGCCACCCGATTTTATGAAGAATTGAAGTGGCTTTACCCCTCCTTCCGTCGTAAATATTTTCTTGCTTCCTTTCTCTATCAAGTTATCCGATCCCGCCGTACATCGTACATCTCAGATATCCTTCAATTTAAGTCCTCAGTGCATTCCCGCAATACCCGCTCACGGCATCAGACTTAATGTAACTGCCCATCAAACCGCAGCCTTTGGTAGATCTTTCCTCATCCGTTCCTCTTCTCTGTGGAATCCTATTCCCTTCTTTATTCGTAGTTATTATTATATGGGATTTGAAGATTGGAAGGGTATTCCCTTCCAATCTTCAAATCCCATATCTTCGACTACCTCTGTCAATCCAATTCCGGAAGAATAACAATTGAAAGTTTCAAAAAAGCTTTATATATATTTCTGTATTACATTTTCGTTTATAATTGTAAATATGTACACTAGCAGAAATTATATCTTTTCATTTATTGTTGTTTAGTTTAATTGTATTTGATTTTGTATCATTGCTTTTTTATTTTTAAATACTACCAGAAGCCATCTTATGTTTTATGATACGACAAGTGGTTTTACGACACAGTAGGTTTACTTACAAATTTTATTTTACTTATAAATATTTTTTAATAAATATCGGTAGGGGTGAGTACAGTTTCTTCTTCTCGTCTTCTGTTTGTGCTTTGATAACAGGCGATAAAGGTTGGGTTGAACCATGTCTCGTCATGAAGGGGCGAGTTGTGCTTCAGTATCTTCTACTAATAGCTTATATTTTCAGCCTTAGCTGGTGGAGTATTTCTTTTGGATCTTCTGGTCTTCGGTGTGTTCAAACTGTGGGACCTCTTATTAGGAGTTTTACTTTTACCCTACATCACCATATCGCATTTCATATTATTTGGTATACAGCAATAATTTATTTTTTTTAAATAAATAAGTCTCTAAATGTACGTATTTGCGTACTTTATGATGACAAAACGACATAAGTTCTTCTTTGACGGCAGCCCGAAGGCTACTAGACAGGTTTAATATGGCTGGCTCCTAACATACACCTGAAGTTCTAGTCTGTTTACATGATTCCTGTGCTAGTAATAAACAAGTGATAATTTAGGATTTTTACTTTATCATTCCAGTATAATTGATACCCAAATTGGATCCAATGATTTTTCACTTGAAATTATATATTTCGCAGCTTAAATGTCACTTTGTAAGAGACCATGTATATATGTTCTACTGTGGGCTAGCGCATGCGCAGAAAGAACTAGAAGGTCAGTCCTAGATATGTAGATGTCTATATTTTTCAATTCAAATGTCGTCAACGAAGTAAAATTTTGTCGGGTTTTCGTTTATTTTCTTCCTTGTAGGCTAATAAAGTATTTTTGTTAGTTTTGATGTTTTTTTTCTTCTAAGAATCTTATAGTTATCATGTTAAAACGCCTTTACATCTCTGACAGAAAATTGTAAAATGATTAATGGATGTTTAAATTAATGTAAACTAACAGACGTTTACAAAGTTTATGCAATAAAAACAGTAAAATGAAAATGTTAAAATGATATTGGACCTGTCAGGGTTGTCTGGTCTTAGGCGATTTCTCCAACCTGATATACTCTTTACAGAAGGCCCACGACAAGGCGTATTCATAATAAATTAGAAAGGAAGGCCGTGCCAGGGGATGAGCCCTGGACACTGACTAGGTAGAGGAGGTATTGGTGAGAGAGTCTGAGGCAGAGTAACAGTTCTAGTTTCCGAGATGAAGCGGACGGACTAGAACTGTTAAGATAGGAGCCAGCTTACTAGTTGCCGAGATGAAGCGGACGGACCAGTAAGCTGATAAGGCTTGGTGCAGCTCTAGTTGCCGAGATGAAGCGGACGGACTAGAGCCGGGGAGAGACGGGAAATTACACTGGTTGCCGAGATGAAGCGGACGGACCAGTGTAACCGTTAAGGATAAGGTTACAATCTTAGTTGCCGAGATGAAGCAGACGGACTAAAATTGCTGGAGCAAGGGAGAGGAGAAAGGCCATCGTCTAAGGTGAGAATAATAAAAACCAACTCTTGAGAGAATAGATTAGCAATGAACTTCTCTATCTCGAGTAGAGTGTAAGCCACCAGTGCTATGACTAGACCCGGAGAAGGCTCGATCTGATGGATCAATCCCGGTGACAATTGAAGGCCTCATGTGATCGGTTATCACTGAGGATTCACTCTTTAAACTCTACTTGAGATAGTTCCGTAGAATCTTTTTGCTCAATCTCTTTTTATTTTATAATTAACATTCTTACATATTACATATTAACATATATACATTTATACAAGAGATCATATTTTTACAATGATAAACTTATATACAATTATACAGCTTCTTATACGCTTGTAGTGCTGGCCCCTGGCGGGTTATAGCGGCACTTCGTGCTCGCTGACTGCTACAGGACTCCCCCTCTTAATGACGGAGTCATAGGTACGCAGAAGAGGAATGTTTTACCGCCTCAGAGAAGTGGACTGTTGGGTTTACGGATCGGCCTGATCTCGTCCGATAGTGTTCCTCTTCTCTCTTCTCTGTGGACTGGGGAGATTTTTTTAAAATCGACCTTGGTCTAACGTCCGTGTTGTCCTCGCTTGGCATATATGCTGGCTTCAGGCGGTCTAGTGAAATATTTGCCGTTCGCTCTGGGTGCTGAATCAGATAATATTTATCCTCTCTTTCCAGTACCTGGTGTGGTCCTGAGTATGGTGGTGTTAATGGTCTCCTTATATGATCTTCCCTCACAAATACGTGCGTGCACTTCTCTAATTCCTCATGGACGAAGATCTTCCTGGGCGATTCCCTTGACTGGGCTGGTCGCAGTTTGGAGATATTGTCTTTTAATTCTTGAAGTGCCGCGTGAGGTTCAAATGTCTTCTTGTTTTCTTCAAGAAATTCTCCTGGGAGACGTATAGGGATCCATACAGCGCCTCAGCTATGCTAGACGAAGTGTCATCGCGAAGGCTTGCTCGTAGTCCCAATAAAACTGTTGGCAAAACTCTTGTCCAGTTGACATTTTTTAGGTGAGCGGTGATAGCAGTCTTCAATGTTCGGTGCCATCGCTCTATGCAGCCATTGGATTGTGGGTGGTACGCTGTCGTCCTTTTCCGGTGTATGCCTAGCAGGGTTGTGAGTTGATAAAACAAATTAGATTCGAACTGTCGTCCTTGATCTGTTGTGACGGTTGGTTGTACGCCGAATCGGCAGATCCAGTTCGTTTAAAATGATGTGGCTACATTTTCTGCAGTTATGCTTTGTAGTGGGATAGGTTCTGTCTATCTTGTATGGCGGTCGATCATAGTCAAACAGTACGTGTAGGCTTCTGAAGGTGGTAGAGGACCAATTAGGTCTATGTGAATATGTTGAAAGCGAGCTGAAGGCTCGAACTTTCTTGTGGGCGTGACTGTATGTCTGCTAATTTTCGATTTTTGACAAGCAAGACAGCATTTAACCCATTCACCGACGTCTACATTAATACCTGGCCAAAAGAAGCGTTGTGTTATAATCTTCTTTGTATTGCTGATACTGGGGTGGCTGAGGTTGTGAATCTTATCAAACGCAGGTCACCTAAATTCATTTGGTAGATAAGGTCTGGCCTTGCTAAGTGATGTTTCGCAAAGGATAAACCTATCCGTGCCTGGTATTTCCATGCTTTTAAATTTTAAGTTAGGCTGGTCCTTGATGCGTTGGAGTTCTTCGTCCTTTTTCTGTGCCTCTGAGAGTGCGACGAAGTCGTCAGGCATTTGGATCTCTTCAATTCTTGAAAGCGCATCAGCCACTATGTTGTCGCTTCCAGGTTTATAACACACGTCGGTAGTAAATTGGCTAATGTAGGTGAGCCAGCGGGTCCTTATTGGCGTCACGGTTTCAGGTTTCTGTTTGAAAGCGTGTGTTAGCTTCTCTCCACTACACAGCTTCTCGGCACATGATATTGTTGGAACTGCCGGTGTCCACAAGGCACCTCACTCCTGCTATCTCTATCTCAAGTGTTTCCTGTAACCGGTTTTTTATTATATTTTCCTTTTAATCTATGTGTTAGTCTTATTCTCGTAAAATGTATCTATTTGTTTGTTTTTGGTAAACTGATCTACTGCTATGACTATGAATGATGGTCTGATTTCACATTGCCGTCTAATATTGA
>NW_027104820.1:0-331 GCF_000696795.3 Halyomorpha halys | reverse complement strand
CAATAAAATATTGTAATTCGATTATCCGGGGTTTTCTATTATCCGTGAACACCCATGCCCATCATTACCCCGGTTAACAGGGGTTCTACTGTATACAGTAATAATTTATTTTTTAAATAAATAAGTCTCTAAATGTACGTATTTGCGTACTTTAAGATGACAAAACGACATAAGTTCTTCTTTGACGGCAGCCCGAAGGCTACTAGACATGTTTAATATGGCTGGCTCCTAACATACACCTGACGTTCTAGTCTGTTTACATTATTCCTGTGCTAGTAATAAACAAGTGATAATTTAGGATTTTTACTTTATCATTCCAGTATAATTGATA
>NW_027104819.1:0-1143 GCF_000696795.3 Halyomorpha halys | reverse complement strand
AAATTTTGTCAAATTTAACTTTAATTTTGTTCTACTATAGTTACAATGAATTTACAGACGAATCAGGTACATATTTATTAAATTTAGAATATATTGAATATAGAAAATTAAAATTTTATTAAAAAAAGGTAAAACACATTTCAATGTAATGACGTAATGACATAATGATAATGATATGATACAGCATGTAGAGAAACGACCCAGTAGTAGAACTCTTATCAATTAGTTTTAGTAATACCATATAGCTGTGATAATTATTAGGAAGTCTAGTCCATGTTTTTTACAAATTACTTTGGCTTTTTTTATCTCCTTTAATCCTTCATTCGTTACCAATCTTCCCTCTACGCCACAACCCCTGATGAAGACCTGAAACTCTGGTCGAAACGTCGGCATAAAATAAATAAATATGGTTTTGTTTATTTATGTTGTTCTTTGCTGACCGCACCCCCCGACAAACTTCTTTAAGTTTTAGTAATATTTTTTTTACTTTATATAAAATATGAAATTTCAGTTTTGAGGTTACATTAAATATTATATATATTTATTTATCCTTTAATACTAATTTACCTATTAAATTTACTATTTATGACCTATCGGCTTTTTTTACAATAGAATATTTGTATAAGTTAAATTTTTTACTTTATTTACTGTAGTTTGTCCATATAAACGTAGTTTTATACCTCCACTCTTATATCTTTTTTATTTATATTTTACATACATACTCAATATTATTACTTTACCTAATCAATATTATTTTATTTTAACCCAAATGAAAGATTGCAGCATTCATAAAGCTTTTCTTAACTTCAACCCTAATCATCTCCTTCTAATTTAGCATAACTAATAAAACACATTGGGGCAGCGCGGTAGCGTGGCAACGCGCGTCTACCAACCCAAAGGTTGTCAGATCGAACCCTGGTCCCTTCCGGGCTTATTTTCTAGCTTAAAATAATGCAAAAACTCACTCACAACCTCCATTTGTGAGGCCCGTTAGCCAATGAGTGGCACGCAAAAAGATTAGACGTGGAAGTGACAAACCCACTGTACGAAAAAAAACACGTTAAGAAACGCTGGATGTTTTTCCTAATAAATCACGCGAGGACTTAGACCCCTATGGTACGTTGCCTATATCATAATAATAAT
>NW_027104818.1:0-2211 GCF_000696795.3 Halyomorpha halys | reverse complement strand
AAATCAACCAGGTCATCTGCATATCCTATAGTATCAAATCCTTCGTTTGTTAGTTTATATAGGAGACAATCTATCAACCTGGTCCACAAGAGGGGAGAAAGAACTTCCCCTTGTGGACATCCTTTAGCTGTTTTTATCTTCTACCCTGTTTCTCTTACCTTTGCTATAATGCGTCTGTTTATTAACATTTCATTCATCCAAGAGACAGTTGCTTCACTAGCTCCTTTCCTCTCGGTAGCCTTACCGATTTTTTCATGCGAGGTATTATCAAATACACCCACTATATCCATGAATGCACACAGTGCTATTTCTTTATTATCTAGAGAATTCCCTATATTTTTAACAAGACAATGTAGTGCTGAAATTGTTGATTTTCACGCTTGATAGGCAAGATGATATGAATGTTGTGGGGAATTTCGAACTATTAAACCCCTTGGTATGGATGTATACATCCATTTCTTTTTTCCATTGTCTTTAATATTACTGAAGAGAGACTTATTGGTCTATACGCCATTGGGTCATCCTCAGGCTTACTAATTTTTGGGAAGAAAATTACTTTAGTCTCTCTTTATATTTTTGGGATATATTCCATTGCATAACTTGCCCTGAATATTCTACCCAGTGCTTTAACAAGCTATCCTTTTCCATGAATCAGATGGACAGGAATTATTCCATCTCCCCTCCCCCCCCCCCGACGCTTTGTATGGTTTAAGCCCATGTTATTCTGCCTGTGGTAAATATTTTGTTTGCCTCTTTCTGGGCTCTTTAGTTTGGCCATGGATATTTCCTTTCCCTTTTAGGCTCAACCTCTTCATTTACAAAGGTGAGTTGAGGAAAATGGGTTTTTATAATTGTTTTAGTTTTTCCTATTGGTTCTCTTTTTAAGTTTTATCTGATTTACAGATGGAGACAGGACCATTATCCCAATCCTATTGGAGGTCCTTTTATATTCGGGGCAGCTGAGGATGAAACCTCTATCTCTTCTCAAAACTTCCTCCAAGACGGTCTCTTTGATTTTCCAATTTCTATATTATATTCTGTTAGGGCTTGTCTATACTCCTCCTACCTCCCTTGGCCTTTTGCTCTATTGAAGAGTTTTCTCGCTCTTCTCTTAAAATTTTCTAGTGTTTTATTTCACCATAGTACATCCCTTTTTGTCTCTCTTTTCTTTATGGGGCAGCTTTCATCATAGGAACTATGAATTGCATTATGCACTTCAGTTACTGCTCTTTCAAGAGATTCAACTGTTTCTATTGGGTACGTTTCAATCCCTAGGTACCTAACCTCTGAGGTTAATAGTTCCTCTTAAAGTTTTCAGTTTTCAAGTCTAGGTACTCTTATATTTCGTATTTTCCCCCTACCAATCTCCACATTAAATCTGATCTGTTGATGATCAGACAATGAGATTTCCTGGAAGGCATGCCAGTCTTTAACACTATCCTTTATTCTAGGTTTGACCAGGGTTAAATCAAGAACCTCTTGTATATTCCTTGTCACAAAGGTAGGTTTATTTCCTTTATTTATAATATCTATATTATTTGATATTAAATATTCCAAGAGTTCTTCACCCCTTTTGTTTGTACATGTACATGTAAACATACTTTTGTACAACCTGAAAACATTATTAACTATTTCATTTAATTTATTAGAAAGATATTCTCAATTAGATTTTAGATTTTTTTTTAACAATTCTTTGCTTATTGGTATATGTTTTTATTTAAGGGTTGGAATTTTACATTTTTTGTAAAATTGTATATTTTACATTATTATTATACATAATAATTATTGTATCGTGGCAAATGTATGATACACCAAATGTGGTGTAAATACCCCCTTTAAAGGATATTATAAAAAAATAAAAACAGGAATAATAACCTTTATAAATAAACGAAATCCTTAAACGTGAAAGCCTTTTAAATTCTATGCTGAGGATTAAAAATATCCTCATTATAAAAACATTTTATTACACATGCCTTCATCGTAATAGGCTTAAAAAAGAATTGGTTGCTAAGTCGCAATGCCAAGCAAGGTTCGTTATTTATTTCTACACCTTTGGAGGATTTTAGTCGAGTTTAAGTACCTATATTTTCTCAAGGACTTTTGGATTACAAAGCATTAGACCTTACAGAAGATGAGTTTAAGCAAATTTTCCCTCTGATTAAAATATCATCAAACATAATTATCATTATTTTAGGAACATGTAAAACTGAT